>NW_024882418.1:0-284988 GCF_019059575.1 Amphibalanus amphitrite | reverse complement strand
TTACTCATTCACAGCCATTGTAAGTACACGGCACGCACGAAACATAATGAGGTATTCCGTTGCCTGCATTGTTTGGAAATAGCAGGTTTTTAAAGCAACAACGAGGTGGAGCTTTATGAGTGCGGTGATCTACAAGGGTAGGTGCATTAATTGATGAGACTGGGGGAGGAGGGGTAGGGAGGGAAAGGAGGAAGGGAGAGTGAGAGGAAGGAAGAGGAGGGAGAAAAAAAGGAGTGAGAGTGGGTGATGAGGGAAAAGCTGCATGACATGAAATAGCAAATGCATGACATTTTAGCATAAATGCACAGTCCCTTTGATAACGAGCTTCTCTGCGTGGGTTTTATTTGTTCTTGTCTGCAAAAAAAAAAAACAACAGCAACAAGATCTCATAATGGATTTCTCAGGCGGAAAATAAGAAACAGTCACAACAGACCAAATATGGGTTAACGAGTTGAAGAACAGAGGAGAAAGGGGAAACCTGCAGATTCTATCTAAGTGAAGCCAGACAAAGCCGACTGAGACGGTCCCTTCGAGTAAAACGTGGGGAGACACCTCGCAGCAGTGTTCGCCACGGGCCCCAAAATCCCCAGCCCAGCCCGGCCCGGGCCCATGGGTTCAGAGCCCGGCCCAGCCCGTAGCCCGCTCTTGGCAAATATGTCCAAGCCCAGCCCGGCCCGGCCCGTCAAAAATAGCAATCTAGTTATTGTCTTAGTCTATTGCTATAATAAGCATGATTGATTACACTATTTTGAGAACAATTCAAATTGCATGAATATTAACAATACATGGCAATCATGACTCCCTTCTTTTCAATGAATATAATCATTTCAAGTACCTATGGCACAAATTTTAACAGTAACAGCAAGCACCTCAGTCAATTAGGTCATGATTACACACCTATAAAAAGTTTACATGGTTATATTAACTACATTCTATGAGTAAAGTTATCTTGCAGGCTGATGTGTGTGAACATTA
Organism: Amphibalanus amphitrite; assembly: GCF_019059575.1. Taxonomy (NCBI): domain Eukaryota; kingdom Metazoa; phylum Arthropoda; class Thecostraca; order Balanomorpha; family Balanidae; genus Amphibalanus; species Amphibalanus amphitrite. Next base: position 284,013 of record NW_024882418.1, on the reverse strand, counting down.
TCATGCATAATTGGTGACTCTAATGCATACTTGAAGGAAGTATTTGCAACTTACTCTATACTTCCCAGCACTTACCAGCAGAAAAAAAGCTTGACTTATGGGAATTGATGAATCTGTCTGGGATTGACCTTGCTGTTAAATTCACTCCATTGATGCTGCAATATCAAAAGCCTGAGAAAGCATACAAAATAGGTGACACTAGCTTTAGCACTGTCTTCCAAAAAAAGAGAAAATCCATCCATTTATCAGCAAAACTGATTTAATCTATTTTCAATTCATGCCCACGTGTCAACCGAATCTCTGTGGACAACTATCTGCTGCTTTCCTTGCTAATCTATGTTAGGCTCTTTTCAAGATATGGATATCGCTAGCAGCGTAAGCAGAAAACATGGTAAGTTTGAAATGTCACTGGGTACTTTTGCGACTTTTACGCATCAACATCATCAATTGAAAATGAGCGAACACTTTTTGATTGTCGCAGCTGCGGCAGGTAGCGATTCTGACCAATTGTATAATAAAACATATATGATCAAGTTTTTATTTTGTTTTTCGTTCGAGTTTTCAGACTTTGTGATTTAAGTTTTATTTTTTATTTGTTTCATTTTGTTTTTCACCTTGATACTTACTTAAAAAAACGTATTTATTTGATATACTGTTGTGTGTACTACCTAGATGCCGCCACATAAACATAGCGCCATGATCGCAAATTTTGTTGAGAAGGGGCTGGGTTGTTGTTGTTGTTGTGATTTATTTTGACAAATTTATGGACATTTAAAGAAGCTTTCATCGCGAAATACTCTGTAGAATTCCTCGTTACTTACAGTGTGTTTCGTGAGTATCCTTTTAAGGTTCTGTTCGTTAAAAAGCCGTCGGTGAAGGAAAAAGACTGTGTTGGAATTGTCTCACTATCGCCATATATAAGTGTTAAACTTAATGTAGCACTGTAGCCCATCATTGTTGAGTGGCTTCTTAGTTTTTGGAGTTGTAGTACTAAGTAAGTTATTCTGATCTGATAACTTCATTTTAACTTTTATTAACAGACTAATGATGCTAGAGATTCTCTGATCTTTTTGGTTGCGGAATTTTTATGAAAACCCTCCTATGTGTGACATGATGTGATATCGGATAATTCTCAAGATTCCCAAAATTCAATATCAAGTAGGTTTTCTTTCACATTGCTTAAATTTGGTTTAGTTTTAGTATTTTCCCAGTGGGTTTTGTTTGCATCAGTTTCCAAATTTTATTAAAGTGACATTAGTCGCAAAACCCATAGTCCACAAAGCTCTTGGCCCGGCCCGTCCATAGCCCGTTAACTAATGATATTTGGGGGCCCGGCCCAGCCCATAGCCCAGCCCGGTCCATGGCCCGTTGGGCTGGCCCGGCCCGTGGCGAACACTGCCTCGCAGTACGGCACCACGTCGGTATTAACGTCATAGTCACAAAGAAATTAAATCAGATTCGTTGGTTTATCGTGCGCATAACAGCCAAGAGAAGTGGCACTTTTCAGTGAGATGATAAACGGATTGCAGACAACAAACCGATCGCAGCTCGAGCTAATCTTAGCCACCAAATGAAGTGCCGCAAGTACAAACGCATGCAGTGATAATCTTCGTACCTGTCGCTGAAACATCTTTTGTGATTAGCTCGTAAGAAATTTTATCTGTACAGGATGCAGTTCTTGTCTGAAGCATTGCTTCCAGTTTGTCAAGCTGCTTCATTTCCAGATATGAGAGGGGCTAAAGAAAAAAAAACGGGACGAGCCACGAGACAGCACCACGTGAGGTGCCATTCACACGTCCATCCATCAATGCCTCTCGCCCTGGAGCTATATGGGCTGTCGGAAGTCGGATCTGACCCATTGACCGCCTGCACCCAGATGTGCACATCAGACGAATCCGCCACAGGGCCGGCTCAGTTTTGTGCAGAGCGGCGCCCCGCGGCCCGGCGCGGGGTGGAGCGGGCAGCGCGGCGCGCCCGGCGCCGGGTGGAGCGGGCAGCGCGGCGCGCCCGGCGCCGGGTGGAGCGGGCAGCGCGACGGGCCTGGTGCGGTCCACAGCTAGCGGGTGACCTGCACCTCTGACCCGCCCGGTAGTGGGAACCGGACCGCGCCGCGCCGCGCCGCGCGCGCTGCACCGGCCGGTGTCGGGCCGGGTCAGCCGCTATATGGGCCGCCGAAATGGGACGCGGCTGACGGCGCACAGAGGGAAGCGGGAGGCAGAGGGGGGAGACGGTCTGCCGCTGCAGAGGCGTGTCCCCGTGTCGGACAGTTTTCGGAGCAGAAGACAGATGTGCTGCGACGGCACGAGGGAAGGCGGAGGATTCCGATCAAGTGGAATCCATTTGCAGCGGAAAATGATCAGTCACCTGAAGAGTAACATTTCCTACGCAATCTTTCAAAGACATACACCTAATCAGCTGTCAAATATTTATGAAAAAAGACATCCACACTACGTGATCTCAATCTTCGCACTGTGTGATGATACACACACATGCGGCAATGCAGTCTCCCCGGTTACCACAGTGTGCTTTATCGCAGTCTCCCGGTTACCGCAGTGTGCTTTATCGCAGTCACTTGGGAAAAGGACGCTTTAGTGAACGCGCGTCAGCTCGAGTATTTAATGATGAAATGGAGCATCTCCTAGTAAAGCAGTTGTGTCAATTGAAACCCAGCGCACCTCATTATATGATACACATTTTCAGAGGGTTGCGTGTTATTATTTTCCCGTTCAGCCGAGCGTGGCCGCGTGTGAAAACGTTTAGTGACTCGGTCAGTTCACGCTTTCACAGCGACTTGCAGAGACACTATCGGCGGCGTGGCGGGCGGCTGTCTCCCGCTCTCGTGGAATTAATCAGGGCACCACTATGTAGGGGTTTTATGTGTAGGGCACACATGAAACCAGTTCAATAGTGCTGTAGGGGAGAGTGGGGCAAAGCGGCCACCCTAACGCTTCTCACGATGCCAACGCTTGATTTTTTAACTTGGAAAGATTCTTTCTATACCAATGTGATCCCTATTAAGTTGCCTTTTATTTCAACTGCGTTTTATTTTCAAAGGCGTTCACATATGAAAGATATTGACAAAACTTTAAACCAATGCATATTGGCCACTTTGCCCCATACCCTGGGGCAAAGTGGCCACCGGCGTCTTCTCAAGTCCTGATATGAGAAACAAAATAGTTGCCTCGTGTACGACTAGGGTATTTGATGTTGACAAGGTTAAGCGTGGATGGATGTTTACTTTATCATCTTCCACCTGTAGATAAACAAAAAAAGAACTTTCATGAAAATAAACATTTAATTGCATTATTTGGTAACTCTTGCAACTGAAAAGTGGCCAAGATGAATGCATGACGACACATTTGAATATTAATAATGTTTTTTATCCAGATGGAAGTAACTTATGGCCAATTGGGGGTGGCCACTTTGCCCCGGCCACTTTGCCCCGCGCATACCGTCCGAGACAAAAATATTCCAGCTTAACTATTAGTGGGGTAAAAAACATTAAAATTGGTAGAATACATGTACGATAACCATGCAATGCATGGACAAGAACGCTTATAAAAATACCAAACGGTTATGGAATAACATAACATTTAAAAATTGTAAACATAGTTGGTAACCTGGCAAGAAATGCTTTTCCGTGTTTCACAGAACAATGGTGATGGGCCTGAAACCCCGGTCTGGCTCATTCGAACGACCGTGGAGAGAAGTATAATTGGAAACCATAAATTGGAACTGACGCCAGCTATGAAGGGCTAAAACGATGGGTGGCCGCTTTGCCCCGGGTGGCCGCTTTGCCCCACTCTCCCCTACTGGTGCGCACAATAACAGAGAGGAATGTAAGATTGGTGTAGACAATGCGAATTTAATAATGACATTTGTATCATCCTACAGTTATCGAAATATTGTAGATCGTCATTGCTGATACTGGCATCATTTGATAGGTCTGCACAAGGCCGGTCTTCATTTCAATATTTGTTCCGATGCTTTTGCGTGCAAACTAATGATAACAAAACATTGTATTCTTTGCTTTATTTCTTATCTAAAATTGCAATAATCAAAGACATTTAAGAGCATTTTAGCACCGGCCAGATTTAAGTAATTCCGAACTTTATTTAATGGTGATGGGCAGATAAAGTGCAGCCGACAAGGGAACTCCATTGCACGCCGTTCACAACGAATGGTCTTCCAGTGTTTATATTGGCCGTCCAGAATCCAGTCACATTAGGGAGACACATATGATGAATTCCGCGGGCGGCGGATGGCTAGTGGACGGTATGTGGTGTGGTGACTGACGGCGGGTTTGGTGACTGACGGGTGGCGTTTGGTGACTGACGGGCGGCGTTCGATGGCCGGCGTCCGGCGTATGGTGACTGACGGCCGGCGTTTGGTGACTGACGAGCGGCGTTTGGTGACTGACGCGCGGCGTTTGGTGACTGACGGCGTCGTTTGGTGACTGACGGGCGGCGTCTGGTGACTGACGGGCGGCGTTTGGTGACTGACGGGCGGCGTTTGGTGACCGGAGGGCGGCGTCTGGTGACTGACGGCCGGCGTCTGATGGCCGGCGGCCGGCGGAGCGGCGGGGCGGCGCGGCCGTCAGTTCCGGTCTGCGCGCCCCGTCGCCACATTCACCGGCCCTGGACGGAACGGTCACAGAGCGTAGGTGCGCCGCACGACAGCTCAGCGCCGCTCAGAATGGCCCGCCGAGAGTGTGAGTGAGAGGGAGGGGAGGGGACCCGGGAATACCACCGCCAGAGACCGGAAACGGTCACTGGCGATCAGTCACAGCGATCGAATGTGGTTCGAACCCATTAGCAGTGAATGTACTGGGCCTTCATACTGGAAATAGTTAAAAATGACGGTGAATGGCTTTAGTCATGATGTATGTACGAAACGTTTCAAATGATAACTTATCTAAAACCTAGCGAAGGTTACTGAAACCTTCTTTGAAAATCCGGACAAGTTCATCTACGCGTATTAACCCTCGCCCGTAAACGGCGATCTGCCACCTTCGCCCATGCAGGGGGGGGGTTGGTGCGACCCCCCCCCCCCTTGGCGTTTGAAAACGGAGCGTCGTAGAGCTTAGCGGAAAAGACCAACGGATTGCTCTCGCCGAGATCTCGCGATTGGTGGTATATTTTTTGGTCCTAGGTCAACATTTGACCTACTTTTGACCGGTCAAAGGTCAAATTTTCGGAAAAATAGACTTTTTCAAATTTTCCGCGGCGATTGCGGCAAAACGGTGGGAGATATCGACTTGAAACCTTCACTATCGTGTTCCTTGATCAATTCTCTATCGTTTGGTATGTATTTCGTTTCCCTAGCTCTAAAAATGGCGCGTTGGGAGCGCCGGAAGTCGGCAAGGTCACAGTCGGCGGCAGAAATTCGAAAAATCAAAATTTAAATTTTTGAAATCTGATTGTATTTTTGGATTTGGGATGTCCATTTGCTCCCTATGGAAGCTAATATTGCTGCATATTCCCATTGAGAAGACAAGAATTAGCAAAATAGTGGTTCGGGCGCTTTTCAAAAATAGTACCGGACGCTGTTCCTCTTGTGACGTCATAGCTCCGTGACCTGACCTGACCCGGTCAAGTTTCTTATACCATATGATAGCCAATACTTGCCCCAACATGCATGGGAAGTTTCATCACGATCCATCAACCGATGTCCGTACCACCGGCAGGAAACCTCGGGCGTTGGCACTCAGTTTGTGAAAATCCGGCCTGAGGCTGTTCCCTTTGTGACGTCATAACTCCGTGACCTGACATGACCCGGTCAAATTTTTTTTATTAAAAGATGCGCAAGGTTTGCCCCATAAGGTACCTAAAATTTGGCGGCGCTGCGCGCCGCCGTTTTTGCGCTATTTCCGAAAAACCTCAGGGGGGGTTGCACCAACCCCCCCCCCTACATGGGCGAGGGTTAAGTTAGCTAAATTTCAGGTAAAATTGTAAATAAATCAGCCGAAACAGAGATCATGTGCTAATACCAAACCAGTATAGCGCCTTTTGGGGCGACTAACGGAGCGAGCGAGGGGGTGAGTCTTGCACGTGCGAAATTTCGAGGGGTACCTCCAACTGACTTGTGCACGGCACCCTACTGACCGGTTTCTAGCGATGTGCCAAATTTGAGCACAATCGGCCCAGCCGTTCTCGAGATCTGGGAGCGGCACCCTGCACGTGCGCACGTGCAAAATGGGTCCCAACTGACTTGTGCACGGCACCCTACTAACTGGTCCCTAACTGTGTACCAAATTTGAGCGCCATCGGTTCAGCCGTTCTCGAGATCTGGAAACGACCCCTGCACGTGCGCACGTGCAGCAGCACCCCAAAGTTGGCACATGGATATGCAGTGCCTAGTGGGTGCCTACCTTCATGCCAACTTTCAGCGCAATCGGCCAAGTAGTTACCGAGATATTGCAACACTTACAAAACTAACACCTCTTCGTTTTGCACGTGGCACGTGCATAAGGGGTCACCCACATGCATCGGGAATAGTCCAATACTTGGTAGAATGAATGAAGCTACCCTACAAAAATTACCGCGTGTAAATCGGTCAAGTGGTTGCTGAGATATAAGCCTCGCAAAAGCGTTCGCACGGCCGGCCGGCCGCTCATACTCAGAAATTTCCGTTAATCTAAGGAAAGACTCCGCTCGCTTCGCTCGCTCCGTAACGAACAACCCAGTCAGGTGCGATGCGCCTTGAAGGCGTTGTAATTGGTAAAGACATTCCGTCGGGTTAACATACAACCGCTCCATGAGGCAAATACAAACAAGGGATCATCCCTGAACTTCTTATTTCATGTGGATAGCCTACTGAAATCAAATTCTTTGAACATGTATTATACAAAATCAGGACTATCGCCATTGATTACACAAGTGACCATTTCTTTCCAATTAAAATAACGGAGAGAGGCGCATTCCTGTGTGTTTTTAGGTTATCTAGATGAACTGCACTCCTGTGCCTCAGGCGGCGAGTTCCCCACACTGTGAGGTCGGGAGGACGCCGATCGGCCCGCGGACGTCATTATCAGAGCACTCCTGGAGGCTCCCCGGTCAGACGGCGTTTCACTGTCCAAAAGGTCGGCCCGAGGACAGGCTGCTGCAGTTTCTCCGGAGGTACTAAAGCCAGGTGTGTCCCCTGTGACCGAGACATGAAGACGTCACCGACTGCCTGCGGGATGGATAAGGAGACCTCACCTACCCAACACAGTGGGACCGGATGCTTTATTTAGCCCACTCAGTGCGGATAATCAGTAAGACCTGCTAACGCCTCTCACTGCCGGCTTTGTAAGGACTGTCGCTGTAAGTACTACACAAATGGCAGCCCACAACATGCAGTTTATCAATGCCTTGACCGGGAGGACCTACCAGTCCACAGAGGAGCCAGTCTCCTCTGTCCGACAGGGAGGGCCCACCGAGCGCACAATGGACCCACAGTGTGGACAGGGAAGGTTCACACAGTCCACTGTCGGCAGGGACGACCCACCCAGTCCACTGTCGGCAGGGAGGACCCGGTCGGCCAGTACCGCGAGTGGTGGTGGTGCGGCCCAAATGGGACCAGCTGCCACAGCGCAGCAGACGGCGCGGCGCCACTGCCGTCTGGCCGGCCGGCGGAGTGGCCATATGTCCCACCGTGGGGACGGTAACACTGAAAAAAGTTTTTACCATCAATTTACTAAGTTACTAGCTTTGGTAAATTTTACCATCAGCCTACCATCATATTACTACCAGCCTACTATGGTGCTGAATACTATCCTGCCTTGACATGTTGATATTACCATGGTTACGTTTATCAGGGGTGGTTTTGTACCCCAGTTTACAAGGTGATAACCACCTGAGGCTAGTAGATACCCTCGTAAGCTAATATTCCCTACCATAGTAAAATCAACCTTTCCACGGGCGGATCCAGCAGGTGAATTCGGCGATCAAGTCTCCTCCTTTCCATAGAGGTGTTTGCCAATTTTTGATATGTTGGAAGGAGCGTCATCCAAGGACTAGCTGAGACCCTGAGCAATTAATAGTTTTATGGACGAAAGGCCAGAAATTTCTTGCAACAGTTCCCTGGGTGTGCTTCTGCTGCTATGGTAAGGTATACCATGGCAACACCATGACAACACTACACCCTTACTAACAATCCACGTGCGTCTGACTCTGCTGCAGCGGCGCCGCCATGTCAGTTCCGGCCGCGCGCCGGCGTTGTGAAGGTGCTCCGTGGTTTTAAATATTTGAACGGTGATTGTGTGGGTGGTTAGCGTAGCTGACGGTGGAGGATACTCGGAAATAACAAGTAAGTCGTTGTATCTTCAGCATAATAATACTTATCTCACGAGTGCCATTTCCAGCAAAGATCGCAGCCTTTGTTTCGGTTCATGTTGTTGAATTTCCTTGAGACCCTGTTGGACCGGGTAGGGGGAGGGTGGTGGGGTGGGTATCATTGCGGGCATTTCCCAGCGTCGGAAATCAACGTGTTTTTTTATTTGTTAACCCACGCCTCACTGGGGTATGTGCTCTAACGCGCCCCACAGCACGTTATAGCACGTTACAGTGGGGGGGGGGGGGGGCTCCTAACTCCGAAACTACTGGGCCGATTGTCAAAATTCAAACGGCCCCTGGTAGCCCTGGAAATATTGTTGAGCGAAGCCTAATGTCATTGACCTCGAGGTCATCGATGACGTCACAGGTCAGGTCAAAGTAAAAATATCAGCGTCTTGGCACTCTGGGCGCCGGCCAACAAATCAGATCAGGCTCATTTTTTGTTTGCACACTCGTGAATATATGCGTAACATAACCTGAGGGTACCGAACTTGTACTTCGAATTTTTCAGGTCAAGGCCATCTCATCCCAGGTCACGAAAGCTTTATATCGTGCATCGGTGACGTGAGACATGTTTTATGGTTCATGTAGGCCATATATATCGAAATCAGTGTTGTATGTGTCAGTTTAGGCCATTTTAGCTGAATATAGCTGAGGTCAGGTCAGGTCACTTTAGGTCAAAAATGGTCAAATTTTGAAGTTGACATTTTTCAACAAAAAAGGTGTTTGTCAGATGAAGTTCACATATATTCAACGCATATGTGTTCAATCACATATAGACCCCGTTTCCATGGGCATCACTGATCCGGATCAGCAAACTTAAATCGTATTATATTTCTCGAACTCTTCGTTACATGATATAATTCCAAGTGGATTAGGCTTATATAATCAGTTAATCCCTTATTTTCATTTTCATATATTGTCTAACTATACTGGATTAGCTAATCCATTTTTACTGATCCGGATCAGTGATGCCCATGGAAACGTGGTCATATTCTGCTTTTTTTCATTCAGAAACGTATATGTAAAAAAATAAATACAATTTCTGAGTTTTTATATTTATAATTTTCAAAATATTCAACATTTCGAAAGTCCGAAATCAGTTTGGTAGCCCTGTAGAGTCCACCCATGCAAAAAAAAGGATCTAGCTTAACCCTCAAGGCGGTGGGGGGGGGGGGGGGCATTTTTTGCATCCATCTTTAGTTTTTTTTTCGATATATCTCCAGAACCGCTGCGCCGATCTTCACCAAACTTTCAGTACCCTTTTGCACATTGTGACCAAATTTTTTTTCCAAAGGCTATGATAAGTTGGCCGCTACGTCGGAGTGACGTCATTTCTGCCATTGTCGACCAAAAAAAAAGCTTCGCGGGAAGAGCTGTCAGGTCTATAAATTTGATTATGCATAAAAATGTTCAAGACATGAAATGTGTAGAATTACCAGGGCTACTATACTGTTCTCTCGATTTTGTTTTTGAAGTTGACCCCAAAAATAAAAAGAAATAGATATAATAGCCAAAAAATCCCAAAAGTTTTTCGATTTTCGAAACAAACGGAATATATGTAATAGCCACTATGGACTTCTATTCACATTCCAAGTATTAGATCGATAACTCCTTTTTGCCAAGTTATAACAAAAAAAAACTGTTCAAAATTAATGACGTCAAATTTTCAAACTCGATTTTGGCAATTCTAGACCACAAAGCGCAAAACAAAGACCACCATTAGACTCGCCGTGACGAGTGGCATCGAATCAATACCAATTTTATGCGAAACTATCAACTTTGACCTGAAATTTGACCTTTTTGACCTGACATTGACCTGACCTCCACCAGAAAGTGACCAAAAAACCGTCCCTGATGGTCTTATAACCAACACCATTGAGGCGAATATGAAAAATTGGCCATAAAACATGCATCGCACAACCCTACTTAGTAAAGATAGGTTCATGTGCTGACCCTTGGTGATCGGACCTGGTATTATCAGTGACCTCCAATAGCAACATATGCTCGTATAATAGGCAACTCACGCCCTATCGCTGATTTTTGACAAAATGCCCTTTACTCGATGTTGCAGCGCATTCCTTAAAAGACCCGTGAACGGTGAAACATTTTATCTTTGACTTGGCCTGTGATGTCATCGGTGACCCCGAGGTCAATGAAATTGAAGTTCCCTCGACAAATTTAACAAGGCTATCGAACGCCATTTAAATTTTACCGATCCGTCATAGTAGCTTCGGAGATTCGGGGGGGGGGGTCAAAAATCCCCCCCCCCTCCCACCGCGCGGAAGGTAGCCGGGAGGCCCACCGCTTGCCGGGTTAAAACTCAGATCTTGAGAGCGATTACCGTTGTTCAATGCTTTGCATCAAAATCGGCCGAACATGATGTCACTCTGGCGTCATTTCCGGCCGATCTATAGTAGCTACGAAAATTTTATTAGTGCACAAGGTGTCAAATAAATTGATGCAGCCGAAGGTCCTAAAAGCTTTGTTTTGATACGTCCAGCGGTTTTAAAGATATTGCGTAAACACGAGAGGGGCTATGAATAGCCCTCCCCACAGTAGGGTGGGGGTTAACCCTCGCCCGTATTGGTGTTTTTCCAGCCACGAACGTTTAAGGGGGGGGGGTCCGTTGAACCCCCTCCTTGCCGTTTCGCCCCTGATTGAGCTAGAGCTTCGCGGAAAAAACGAGCGTGCTGCCCGTGACGAGAGAAAGCCGATGGTACCCAATTTTATCCTAGGTCGTCGGTCCTAGGTCATCGGTTGACCTTCCAGGTCAGGTCAATGACCCAAAAGTGGGGAAAACTGGGACCTGTTAGAACGTCGTAAAACGTGGCTGCTATTGGGTTTTTTAGGGAACTGATCACGAATATCATGTTAGCTATGATCATAGATGATGTCTTCATGCATTTAGGCCAGGTCGGGTCAGGTCAGGTCAGGTCAACCAGTAAGGGTTTTGCCGGGTATTCGTAGTAGGTGCACTAGGTGGCAACCGCCTCTGACAGCTTCGTAACATGTTACGAAGGCACCAAAACTACTTCGTAAATGTTCATATATGGTTGTTAAATTCGAAATCAGCTAAAAAAACTAGCCTAGAAAGATGCTGATAAAACTCGAAAAAGTAAACCGAGGTCATCAAAGGTCAATGAACTGACCTGACCTTCTGGTGACCTTGACATCCACCCTAATGCATGGGAGCAGCATCATATCCCATGTTTGAACGCTTGAAACCACGAAAGGACTGCAAACGCGCGGTAAATGCGAGCCGACATACGCCGAATCGCGATTCCGGCCAAACATGGTCTCGAAAAGTAGGTCACAGGTCAAAGGTCATTAGTCAGGGCCATTACATTTTTTAGGGTAGGTGTAAAATTGATTATAACTCGAGGGTACTGAAAGCTTCGTTGCGGTCGGCCGCTTTTTACGCGAGGTATTCGCGAAAAACCGAGGGGGAGTCCGTTCGACCCCCCCCCCCCCTATACGGGGGAGGGTTAACAAGCCAAAACGTTGCTAATTTTTATTTTGATCTGACCTGTGACGTCAACGGTGATCTCGAGGTCCATAAAATTAGGTTTTGCTCGACAGTTTTTCCAGGGCTATCAGACGCCGTTTCAGTTTTGACAATCGGCCCAGTAGTTTCGGAGTTGGAGCGGGGGGGGGGTTCTATAAATAGCCCCCGCCTCCCCCAGTGGAGTGCGTTACAGAACATACCCCAGTGGGGCGCTGGTTAAGAGTAGAATTTTTGAATTATTGCCAACACTCAACACTGCACCTCATGGCAATTAATTCATTATAGGGCATTTTACCTGAACCAGCCTCTGGCCTAATGTCCCAAATTTGCTAAATTCCTCACCCTACAAATCCCCTGTTCTATTAGATGCTGCCATTTTTTTAAAACAACTTATCTTAAATCCTTGTTTCATCAAACTGGGAGCTAGGTCACGGGACACTGCGAGTCAAGGTGGGAGGGGTAGGAGATAGAGTGTCACTGCAGCACACACAATCAATCTTTCCATTGGTTTATCTTATATCAATGCCTGCTCTTTTCCAGAGCTGGCTTTCGAAGTTCGAACCTTCGGTATATGGCTACCAATGCCCTTGGAGAAGGTGTTGCGTGATAAATCGCTGGAAGGGCGACATTCAACGATTGTGTGAAAAGAGACCGATTGCATTGTGATGATAAAGTGAACTGTAATAATTGTTGTTCATGCGCGTTGTTTGGTTATGTGCAGACGTAACTTTGTTTGTGGCCAAATGCTTTTTATGTGTGAAATATTTCATGTAGGTTACTAGGTAGATGCTTTGGAAAAGTGAAGAGCTGCTTTGTCGACTGCTAGGTAGATACTGTCATGCATGCTGTTGTGCATCAGTAAGTGGCTGTCGTAATGATAAACAAATTTGGCATGGATAGGCTAAAGCACAGCATATGAAGCATGCTGGTTGATGACTAGTAAGATCCTGTTAACCGACTGGTAATATCACAATAAATGTCACATAGTAAACTATTGTTTTACGATGGTTGGCCAGCAAAGCAAAGCTGGTATCCAGATGACAAAAGGATGGTTTTACCATGATAAGTCATTAGTAAGCATTACCAGGGAGTAGCTAACGATAGTAAAGTCCTAGTTTCGTGCTAGTATCACGTGGGTTTTTGGGCATGGTATGACGACATATAGTTACCGTGTTAATACCATGGTAATTTTTACTGGCATTGGTATTCACATGGTTTTACATTCATATTAGGCCTAGTATTTGGGTCGTAAGTTAGTTTACCATAGGTAAGAGGCTGTTCAAAATATGACCACCACTCGAAAACTAACTAGGGTGGTATTTTTCTTAGTAGGCGGTACCAGGATAATACTAGCGTTAGTAGAGCTTTGGTTTCTTATTAGTTATGCTTTAGTTTCAAGGTAGTATGATGAAAAAATATTACCGTACTAAGACCATGGTATTTTGATGAGCATTGGTAGTTGCATAGTATTCCTTTGATATTGGGCCTAGTATTTGGATCGTAAACTGGTTTACCATAAGTAAAAGGCTGTTCAAAATATGACCACCACCCAAAAACTAACTAGGGTGGTATTTTTTTCTTTCAGTGGGTGACGGAAACTGGACAGAGGGATTTACAGATCGGTCACACACACACACTTCCAAACGCAGTTATGAAGCAACTAAATACGCAGCAGTTGGACTTTCAGAGTGGAATATAAGGAAACGAACGTGTGAAATGGTACACTTTCCGAGGCTTGTACATTACATCTATCTATACGGTCGATGATAGTCAATGTTCTTCACTTTATGTAAACACTGATTCTAGCAAGGTGCCCACAGCAGTACATAAGTCTGCGTGATAAGCATACCATACCCTCTAGTCATCAAAGGCAACATAGCAGCTTTCCATTTTATGGCATTTATCTCCAAAAGACTGGCCTGCTCTACCACAATGAAAACTGCCTGTCGCCTGCTTCCATTTTCCCGATCCACTGATAAGGCCATCTGACACGGCCGGCTCCTTTTTCCATGTCCATCTGACGTAGTACAAATTTACAGCCAGACGAAACGACTTGGACAAGACGAGCCACTTTGGTAAGTGGTGCGACTCGTCGTGCCATCCGGTGGTTACAGGCCACATGTGTCGCTGTTCCCGACGGCAACTGCGGCGGACACTCATCGAAAGTAACACAAGCAGCGTCCCGTCTCTATCCCGCAGCCGGACGGGTGGAATACCGCCGACGTTTCGGTGAGAGCAGCGCCTACGTTGTGGATGTGTATATCGAGCGCCCGCCTCTGCCATTGTCGTGAGCAGACAAGCACAGCGGCGCCCTTTGTAGGTGCTTTACTGCAGTCTCGGCCCGAGTCTGATAATAATCGTGTCACGTGCGCTGCACAGAGAAAACCGGCGTGACGAGTGAAAAGCTTAGTGGAGAACCGACCCGTGAGTTTTTCACCTGCAAAGCGTCACATTTGTTTGTCATTAGGTACTTCCTTGTTTGGTGAATCAACAATCGATTACCATGTTATACAGCACTTGTTGCGTCAACACAAACACTCGCTGCATCAACACAAACACTCGCCGCGTCCACAGCGCACTGTCTGACGCCGCTGCGGCGGGCGGAGCGCCGCGGTCCTGCCGCCGACGCGAGCCAGTGCAGTCGACCTCGTCTGCTTCTCGCTGCAGAGCACTACGAGGTCACCCCGTCGGCGGTAGCGACAACGACCTTCTTCGGCTGACCGGTCACACACGACGAGCGTCGCCGCCGGCGGAGAGCGAGGCTCACTGCAGCCGACAGGGGCAGCCCTGCGGCCCTTACTGCAGCCGACAGAGAGCGGCCCCACAGCAGCCGACAGGGGCAGCTCTGCGGCCCTCACTGCAGCCGACAGAGAGCGGGGCTCACTGCAGCCGACAGGGGCAGTCCTGCGACCCTTACAACAGTCGACAGAGAGCGGTCCCTCAGCGGCCGACAGGGGCAGTCCTGCGGCCCTCACTGCAGCCGACAGGGGCAATCCTGCGGCCCTCACTGCAGCCGACAGGGGCCACCACAGCCACCGATTGGGGCGATCCTCGCCGGGAGCTGATCCCAGCACTCCGCTCGCTGTAATTCGTGTCGAAAGCCGACCATTACAACACCGCAGCATAGGTGGTTTGTGCCGAAAACAAGACCCTCAGCACAGCACGGTGGCGGTCGACGTCGACTGCTTTTATTGAGCTTAGCCTACTGAGGCAGCAACTACTCTGGTCTCTGACAGCTGCATTCATTGACACGCAGTCACGATAGCCCGTATACGGAGTCCAGCTGACCGCATCTGGTCCGCGCTGAGAGGAGCACCGCCCAGCGACGCCATCGGCCGTCCGTCTTCGCGCGCTGATGGCCAAAAGAAGCGCAGCGCACTCAAATGTAACCCACTTCCCCATCAGCCGTCAGAGAAATCAATCATATAAATTATGGGCCGGTTGGGTCACACCGGCGCATCCTCGGTGCTTTTTATGGAAAAGATTGCATCAGTCCTCTGGCTGGTGTCGCCTGGGCGTCAGGTTTCCCTTCAGGCGCGCGCGAGCGGACCAGATCACGACACGAGCCAGCCGCGCGGTGATGGTCTCACTCAGTCAGCAGTCTCGTTAATTCGGCGAGTACAAACAGGTGGCGATTGAGGCCGCGTCCATCGGGAGAGTGAGCACGGACAGCCGGGCAGCGTAGCCGTAACTCAGAGAAGGTGACAAAGAGATGCAGTAGGAGGGGGAATTTGGGATAAATAGATAAATATCAAATCAAATCAAGCAAACGAATGAAGAGAGGGAAGAATGTGAATTGTGAAGGGAATAAGGGGAATGAGAGGAAGACAGGGATGGAAGGAAAAGGGGAGAAATAGAAGGAAGACAAGAAAGAAAAGCAAGGAAGACAAGTGCAGCCAGGGAATCAATGAAAGCAAGTGAAGTCAGAAGCATTCATTGTACTGACCATTTAGTGTGTGTTTGGCCTGCAATGGGACTAGTGTGAATGGCTGACTTAATACAACTGATCAGCTGAGCTCAGCATGAAAAGAAAGACACACGGGACAAATGCAGAATCCCTGTTTCATTTTCATTCTGCTGTCACACCACTGATAAATCCGCTCCGGCTCAGCCGCCCGAATGTGGCCTAATTACCGTTGGCCGTGTCGGGCTCACATTTCGCAACTGATCCTTTGCAACACGAACAAGGACTTTACATCACATTCATGAAGAAACAGTCGCACCACGTCTGAATTGAAATCAGATTGGCTGCTAAGCCATTGCCTTGGCTCGTTACAGAACAATTTGTTAAAAATAGTGCAATGCAAGGTAACAAAGGTAATTTTACGATGACGGGAAGAAGGCGACGTTGATTACCCAAGAAAAGCGTCACGAAAAACAGCATCATTGTTCGATTAATAATAGATGAACCTTTTTTTTAGTGATTTACTTTGTGTACGTCTTGAGTTTTATTCAGTGGTGCTTTTCATGTGCCATCGTCGTTCATGAAACAGAGGTTGAACATATCGCGATAAGGGTAAAAAGTCAACTGCTGTCTCAGCAGAGTGACCAACCAGATCAGCCACGCCAGCTCTGTGTCCGATCTGAGTGTGAGTCCGTCCGGACACACTCAACTGCTGATGATCAATCAGCACGGTCACTTCTGCGTCTGGTCAGACTGCTGCACCTCTGTTAAGTGCTGACATCAGCACGCTTCTCTCTGCCTCTGATCTGCCCGCGCCTCCTCTGACGAGTGCTGATATCGGCGCTTCGGTTGCGAAACGGCCGAGAGGAGGCGGCGGCCGCCGGCGGCGGGCGGCGGGCGGGTCTTTTCTCCGGGTCTGACTCTCTACTGACCGGTACGTGACTGCACGGCCGGTGGGCGGCTCACGGACCGCCAGCGTGCCGCCCACAACGGGGCCGGGGGCTGAACGACGGCTTGGAAACGACGGCCTCTGCTGGGCAACGGCCGCTTATTCTGGGCAACGACAGTCACCGGCTGAACGACAGCCTCCGCTGGGCAACAGCAGCCACTGGCTGAACGACAGCCTCTGCTGGGCAACGGTGGTCAACGCTAACGGCGGCCCATAGGCTTGACAACGGCAGCTAATGCTGGGCAGCAGCAGCTGACGTTTGGCACACGGCGCACAGCAACGCGCCGCAAAAGCGATGAAGCCGATTCTATAGCTAGCCCAAATCTAGCATTGTTTTGCTGTAGTTGTCTTGCTTTCAGATGCCAAACTTGCAGGCTGGCTGAATAAACTGAAACTAGGATCTAACGATTCCATTGCAGGTAGCGTATGATTCAAAACGGAAAACAATGAATTGAGGGCAATATTTTCAATCGTCTCTGTATCCTAAACCCGCGAAGTCGTGATCCATCCTATAGATCCTCTTCCTAACATAGACCGTAGTCGAACAAGCGATTTGCTATCTTGAAGACTCGGACACTAGCTAAGTGGTTGTGTTGGCTCAGATGTGATACTGAGGTGGGAGACACGTTACCGGGGCATTCCCACACTATTGCCCCAATGACCGTTCAGCAGGCGACTGGTGATTTTCTCTTTCTCTGGTGCTGGTGCCATGAGCAATGTCAGGGTGGGAGCGACTCCCTTACATCTCCCATCGGCACCTCCTAACGTCCATGACCACCACATATTTCTGGCCAGCCATTCTCACACCAGGAACGCATTGCACGGGAACTCCGCGAGCCGCCCTCCCATTGCACGGGAACTCCGCGAGCCGCCCTCCCATGGTCAGCTGGGTCGACCATAAACTTTGTCGCAACTCATCATAAACGAGCAGCCTGTCCCAGCCATGCACTCTGAATCATGTATCTCGAGGCTATTGCTTTGTGAAGGAATTAAGAACCATTCCATTCGCAGTGTTAAATTGATCGCCAACACATCTTATACCGACATATTAAAAGCAAATACTTCTTAATCAACACCAGCGAACGAGTCTCATTGACTGCATGAAAAACTCCAGCCAAAATAAGTACAGACGACCAGGGGAGCCGGTAGCGTTCCACTGGTCCCAGTTCATAGACAGTTCGAGAGAGCCCCACAGCGCTGTATGGCCGTCACTCACCTATGCAGACGATCAGCAGAGCGGGCATGCTGGTGGCGCGTGCGACATCCACCGGGGATCGCGGTGGGCGCGGGGCGGACGCGGCAGCGGCTGGCGGCTGGCGGAGGGTGCCGTGACTTCAGCGCGGCGGGAGGCGGACCGGGCAGCGGGCAGCGCCGGGGGAGCCGTGGTGAGCTGTGGACGGCACAGTTCAGCACCTGAGCGTTACAGACGGAGCCAATCAACACCTGAGTACAGAGAGATAGCACAATCAACACCTGAGCACATACAAACGGGACAGTCAGCACATGAGTACAGAGAGCAGTCAGAGCCTGAGCACATGGATAGACAGCACAGGACACCACCTGAGCACACAGAGACAGCACAATCAGCACATGAGCATATGTGTACAGACGGTACACATCGATCGAGGATCAGCGCCTCAGCACACATATATAGGGCACCGCCAGTCACCTTGTAGACACCATAGGTACTGACTCACAGAAGATACACAAAGTCAGGCTACGTGCACAGACGGTGTGATAAGATAATCTATGTCAATGACGATAGGAAATATGTTTTTTTAGCAATCGTAATTGATTCATAGATAGCTCAACTAACGATAGTCATCGCACCCTAAGCATATCGTAACAAAACGACAAAGCACCTGTCCGCAAAAACCGGGCGACAGATTCACCGCCATTAAATGAGTCAACAAACACTGAGCGTGAGCACCCGAGCACCTGCATGTAGGCATGCACGAAAGGCTGATACGAATGAACAGTTCTGCAGAGCATGAAACAAAGATGATGCTAGCTAACGCTGAACCATAGAGTATAGGAACTTTCATACACTGGCGGATCCAGGGTGTCAGCGCGGGGGGGGGCATACCAGGTCACGGAGCCAAACCTAGGGTACCCCCAAATCCTGTTTTCTCATCGGATTTAGGCCACTTATTTTTCGTCATAGCCCTGACACGAGTTTTTTTTTCTAAAAAAAAAAACAGAAATTGTAGGACACCTGAACCCCATTGGCAGATCCAGGAGGAGGAGGCTTTTGGGACAAATACCCGGGCAGCGCCAGAAATCGACGAAAATTGGTGGGGCCGGTGGGGCCCTCAGAATGACTGGTGTACCTATAGAGCCGACCCAGGGCCGCCGGTGTGGCACCTTAAGAGGTACTGGCGTGGGACCATCAAAGCTATCGGTGTGGGTTCCCCAGAGGCAGTGGTGTGGGACCCTCAGAGGCACTGGTGCAGGAACCACAAAGGAGCCGGTGTGAGCCCTCTAAGGTGCTGGTGTGAGGCCCTCACATGGACGCCGTTGTGGTGCCTCAGACACTGGTGTGGCGCTAAGCCCACACCATTCACAGATGGCTGTGTGTGGGACCCTTGGAGTGGTTGGTGCGAAATGCGAATGCTTAATAACCCAGTAGGACCTCTCAGAGACCGACAAAGGGCCCTCAGAGGCCGGTAACGGACCGTATGATGCCAACAATGGGCCTTCACAGGCCGGCAAGTGAGGGCCGGCAGTATCTTCAGGAGCCCTGTGGAGTCCTTAGAGATCGGCATGGTACTCTCAGACGCCGGTGGGGCCCTCAGAGTCACCGGTGTAGGACCTACAGAGTTACCGGTGGCTGACTGCCAGAGGCACTGGTGTGGGGCCCCAGAGGCGCCGGTGTGGGACCCTCAGAGTCGCCGATGTGGGACCTCAGGAGACACTGGTGTGTCAGAGGTGGCGGTGAAGGGCCCTCAGACGTGTCTGTGTGGTGCCCTCACAGTCGCCGGTGAAGACTTTCAAAGGCATCGTTGTGGGAGTCCTCACTCCTCAGAGACACATGCATGGGGGCAAGGGGTCTTCAAGAGACCAGCAAGGGCCAGCAGAGGCCTTCAGGAGCCCTGTGGGATCCTGGAGACCGGCGTGGTACTCTCAGGCGTCACTGGGAGCCCTCAGAGTCACAAGTGTGGGGCCCACTGAGTTGCAGGTAGGTAGCCGTCAGACGCGCCTGTGTAAGACCTTCAGAGGCGCCAGTGTGGGGCCCTCAGAGCCGCCGCCGATGTAGGGCCTTAAAAAAGATTGGTGTTAGTCCCTCAGATTGGCGGTGTTCGGCCCTCAAAGGCGCCGGTGTGAGACCCTCAAAGGCGCCGTTATGGGCCCTCAGAGACACTGGTGTGGAGCCGTTCCATGCGTGTATGGGCCAGGACTCTAATTAGAGCTGACGCTTAATAGGTCAGCAAGGTCACTCAGAGGCCAGCACAGGGCCCTCAGAGGCCGGAGTGGGGCCCTTATGGAGATGTGTGATATGTGGCGACCCAGGAGCCCGTGACTCCGTGAGGTGCTCTCACGAGTCCTGCGGGTCTTATCTCAGTCGAAATAAGGCACGCTTGGACCCTGAGCGGCCAATTGGCACTGCAGGGCCTCTCGGGCCCATAGGGCACCATGCATCTAATGAGGCGGCACGCGCCCCTTGTGCCCCCCCCCCGTTTACGCTGCACTGGCTGTGGTCATACAGGTAAATCATATTCTAACCGTCCCTATTCCCAAGCATAGGCAGCGGCCGATTCCTGGTTTGCGCAATATGAGTGCCATCGTTAGACAATACCAGGCCCATGTCACTCCACTTTTGATGACATCATATGGGGGCCTCAGGACAATAATGGCGCGGCGCGCCACAATCGCTTCAAAGCTACTTGCCAACAGTTGCCATTTTTGAAATATTATTTTGAAATAAAGTTCCAAGTAATAAAAATATTGTAATAAAGTTGTTGAATAAATCGATACCATATCTAAAAACTTACTGAAAAATGATTTATTCATAGTAAAAATATAAGCTCGATGCGTTTTTACGTTGCTTTCCTTCAACTGCAGAGGTTTTTTAAATCGTCTATATCTTCAAAACCGGCCATTTCTTAGCATATTGCTGCTCTTTTTTATCGCTAGAAAATTAGTTGGACTTTCCAATGTTATGACATCAATGGTTGAGCGATATGTGTAGAGTGTCACCAACAATCTTCAAATGAAGTTAGTCATTTTTACGTTGTAAAGGAATGGAGTACCCCTATCGAGCATCAGGGGTGACGTCACTCAGGATCTGTCTCTGATTGGTCGGCGGGAGAGTGACTGTACCTTCTATAGATGGCCTTGGACAATACGGTCAAAAGGGTTGAAACTTGAAGCGGCATGACTGCCCTGTTGTAAGAACTAAGAAGCAACATACTTTTTGACAAAATAAAGCAATGACAACTAAATTGAGGTTACTTAAACGACTCTGATCACAAAAGTAGTTACATAGGAAGACTTTCTAATCCATGTTTATTTAGTTCCTCGTTATAGGCGTAAGATTTTGAACGGGGGGGGGGCATACTTGTACTGAATGCCCTCCCCAGGCTCCTGTCGGGGGGGGCATATGCCCCTAATGCCCCCCCCCTGGATCCGCCAGTGCTTTCATAGAGGCTTTCATAACGGTTAGTCCTGCAAACCTTCGTAAACGGACAAACTTTAAACTAGTCACAGGTCGTCGCACACACTCGTAGCTACTGAAACCTGTCACCTCATTGCATGAGCGGTATGCCCTTTCACATATAAAACATAAAACGATTAGCGCACCAAGCCAACGTTGAACCCATCCAGAGCCTGAAAAACTGACGTTAATTAACCCGCGCCCCAGTGTCAGTCTGGATTTTCCACGACCTGGGCCTCGTTTCATAAAACTCTGCCGTAACTTACACCTTTCCGTAATTCACACCCTTTCAAACTACGGAGCGCAAATAAATCCGTTTCACAAAGCCACAACTGGAATTGTTAAAGGGACCCTCCCACCTTAACATTAGATTTGAGTTGAGATAGCCAAAATGGGGTCCCTGGCTCACAATTACCGGTTTCGGCACTCACAACATCGAGAAATGCCTTAAATCGGAAATATTGAATTTCAAAATTGCAGCATTTTGATTCAGAGGGGCTAATGCTTAGGAATACCCCTCTGAATGTGTGACGTCAGCGCAAATATCTAACGATTTTTAAATGTTTGACTAAAACGTTTTGTAGCACGCGGTGGTATATGCTATTTGCGCGCAACATCTGCCGCAAACGCCGCACTTCTAAAATAAAGTCGCTAGAAACAGCGGAGATCCCAAAAAAGTAAACAAAAGTAAAAGTCTAATATCTTGAAAACCGGTGAATATTTTTCGGTGAAATTTGGTAGATATTCGTTTTCGCTCTTTCTGAACCGAGCGACATCACTTTCATGCCAATTCATCAACTTTTTTGAAGGTGGGAGGGTCCCTTTTAACACCTCCGTAACTAAGCACATTTGCGTAGTTACCGTAATTTATCAAGCGTCCTACAAATTACAATTTCATGTCAACACTTATTTTTTTACGAGACTTTATAAAACAATTATGTTGAATTTAAATCTTAAAAATTATGTATGAAAAAAACAAAATTGATATTGATGACCATCCTTTATTAAAACAATATATTAAAAACAGCATAAGGCCAGCTAAGCAGAAGTGCCTAACTACGAAAGTGGCGCGGCGCGGCGAATAAACAAAATTCCGATAGTGGGCCACAAAAAGCGGCTGGTACAGAAGATTTGCAGCAGGGTATATTGAATTAGGGGGTAGGACCAAGTTTAGTAGGCATGATCTCAGCAATTATCTTGTTTTATATGGCGGTTTTCATTATCACAATATTATTTTTGATATCATTAAGTTTGTATATCTCGGTTTTACGAAAAATAGTAGGGCAACAAAGATAAATTTCGCGAAAAAATAATTTTAGTTGGAAACATCCATTCTGGTATGCAAAATTCAGTATGAAGCCCAGTATAGTGACCGTCTACTGTGCTTCCAAGGCTGAGTACCTGATATCAACAGGAGTTGTTTACTATTTTGCCTTACGTTGCTAGGTGGTTGCTAGGGAGCTAAGGATACTCTCTTGCGCGATCATTTGTTGTCTGTTGCACTTATTTTTCCTCATTTTATCGACATGTTGCTGTTTCTGAGGCCTAACTCATGCTAAGAAAAAAGCAGTTTTCTTAAAATGTGTATTTAAGTGCCGTAGTATTAACACAGCTCTGCAATTCTGCTTAAATATCTCTAAAATCCTGACTTCCCGGAAAATTGTTGGTGGTGATGGGGATCGAGCCCGTCGATGAAAAGTGAGTCAATATTCAAAGGCTTCAAAACGTTATTTTTTGTTGTTCTGTGAAATAGCAATGCAAAGACCGATGACAGTGCCAGTGTTGAGCTTTCCAATGAAGCATTGCAATTAGTAGTGAGGTTATTATCACCTAAGATATCTTCCATCAAATATTAGAATTCTGCCATTGTCTTGCTGTAGAACAGGGTTACTTTCAGTCTCTTGGGAACACGATTTTCCGGTCTCAGATCGAAAAACACTTCAAAAAGCAGTCATAGACAATGAAATTTCCCACCTGATAGCATCTCGGGTTTGTATATATCCTGTCTAGAAATTTCATAAATCAGACGTAAAAATGGCCAATTTCGTCAGATTTCGAATTTTTGCCATTTGGTCTAATGTAAAGCATGGCTACTTTCAGTCTCTTGGGAACACGATTTCCGTACCTCAGATTGAAAAACACTTCGAAAGTCGCAGATAGTAGACGATTTAATCTACAAGATAGCATCTCGCTTTTTCCTGTATCTGGTCAGGTATCTTCATAAAACCCTCTCAAATATAGTCAATTTAACATTAAAGTCTATGGATTTGGAAGAATCTTCATATCCGACTAGATTTGGGCTACCATGTCTGTCGACCGGGGGCCGATTTGCAGTTCCTTTTCCTCATTTTGGCTGTTCTTTCTTCCTCACCGGGCTCATGGTGTGTCAAAAGTGGAAATAGCCGCCCGGCTTTAGTTCGCCAGCCTTGTCAATAGATGGCAGTACCACAATATGGGCAGCGGATCGTGCAATTGACGTCAAATTTTCGTTATCTGCTAAGAATTTAATGGCGGATCTTTTCATGCAAGAATCAAGTAAATCGGTCCACAACTTTTCTAGCGACAGAGATATGAAGTCAAACACCCTGCCAGAGCGGCGGCGCGGCGGCCGGCGGCGCCCGTTACGCGCCGCCTGGGAGACTGGCGGCGCTGAACGGTTCCGACTTGGCACTGCACTAAAACCTGTTAATTGCTTTGAATAGCTATTATAGCAAAATTTTCATTCAAGTGAGGAATAACCAAGGGCAGGAAGTATGTATGCTTGTGTGCGTACTGTGTGAGCCAAGAAACTGCATTAGCAGATACTCGCTAATATTAGATCCAGCCAAGTCCAAACGCATTCCAGGGGATATGTTTCTGATGGGTCAACAATATTTATCGTTCGAGGGCGGATACAGTTTTGACAGTACAAAAAATATTTTTGCACAGCTCTATTCCTTGAATAATTCTCTTCAACGCCTCTTTCCTAGTTAAGCGAATTAGCCCACCCTGGTTGAATAAATAAGGCGATTTCGCCACAAGGTCGCGGAAAACCGACCGAAAACGGCCGCGCTCAACGTTAATTTGGGCATGCAGACTCTTAGAAAATCGCATTGGGCGGGTAGGGTTTCCCAGGCATTGGCTCCAAAACACCGTATTCGGCTCCCGAATACGTCCAAGTGACCCGCCTCGTTCCTAGTTAAGCTCTCATTAGATCAAGTGACTCACAAGGAGCGAAAAAGCGACAAAAAAATGAATTTCCCTATGGCGGCGGGCTGCCGGGTTGCCAGACGGCGCACCGGCTATTTCCACTTTTGACACACCATGTCAACATTATAAAATATATTAAAAATTAGCTTCGAATCTTCACATTAATTCAAAATCACGCAACATTTTTGTGCGTAGTTTACACCACTGATATCAAGAGCTTGATAAAATATTTGGCGTTAATTACGTCGTTTTATGAAACCCAAATGGCATCAATTGGTCCGGAATCGAGCATTTGCCGTAAATGAAGCTCCGTACTTTCGATGGCGTGAATTACTCCGGTCTCCGGCTTTATGAAACCGAATTGGCATCAAATACGCCAAATCTGGCATAATTGACGGAACGCCGTAAGTAATTCCTTTTATGAAACGAGGCCCTGGTGTGGGGGGTGTTTGAACACTCCCCCCTTCTAACTCGGCTCCTTGGCCACGTAGCGACACGCGGTAAGCGACAATCGAAAGAACGTCAAAAATAAGGACGAAAACACTTCGGTCATTTTTTGGGTCAGGTCAAAGGTCAGGTCACCAGAGGTCACCAAAGGTAAAATGTTGACTATTTCAACATTTTGGAAACTGCCAACGGCTATCTCGGGAACCGATAGAGTTACAGCGCCGCGGAAAAGCGCATTCGATAGCCCTTTTACAGACCTTTCTGAGTAATGTTCTCAGATTTGACCTCAGGTCAACGGTTTAGCTTCCAGAGGGCAAAAACTCCAAAAATAGCCGTTTTTACGAAAATCGGTTTTTCGGCGATAACTTTTGACTCAAAAGAGCCATGGCATTACTTTTGCCAGCATCGTGTTCCTCTCGTCGAGACGCGTCGAATAAACTATAAGTTGACCTTGAAAGGTCAAATTGAAAATTTGACCTAAGGTCAAGGTCATGACCTGACCGGAAAAGGTCATGCTGCATATCAGTCGATCCGCAACGTCGAGCCGAACACATCTAAGGCGTTTTCAGCGCTCTAGCACGCCTCTATCAGAAGTTATTAGCGAAAAACTGTTATATTCTGTTCGTGACCTGAGATGACCTCGGGGACATAACGAGGGGTCACAAATGCCATTTTCCGGTTCAGTGTGTCAATTTTACCTACATTTCGATGTTTGGGAGTGTCTATAATAGCGTTCGTGCAAAACAGGCGCTTTTCAATTTTCTCCCATTGACTTATAATGGAGAGGCCGCAAAATTGACCTGACCTTAGGTCACCGATATCAAAATTCCGAGATAAACATTTTATAGATACTGTTACCCTCATCAATCGCTGAAAGTTTCAAAGTGATCAGTCACTCGGTGTAGCTATGGCAGACATTGAAACTTTTTATGAGGTGAGGTCACTTCAAGTGACCTGGTGACCTGACCTTGAATGACCTTGGTCTGAAATTTTCACAACATGTGTAGAATTGATGTATGATAAGGTGTACAAAAAATAAGAATTGAAAATTGTCGACAGAATTGAAAAAGTCGTCCCCTAGTTAGATCACTCTGGTCCGTCACAGTGGGTAACGCCGACTTCTTAGCAGCTAAAAGCTTGTCCCTCGAACCACCGTCCCACTTTTCTGGGCGTCGCCAGCTTCAACTAAAAGGTGTACAGATAAGGTGTTTTTGAGATATCTGCGAAAAACCGGACGGGGGTGGGGTGTTCAAACACCCCCCACACTTGGGCGCGGGTTAAAACTGGCGTTTGTAACTACGACTGCCTGCGGCTGAATTTGTGGCGTGCTATCCGGCTTTGAACGTCTGCCGCGCTGTGATCAGACGTAGGGGAGAACGGGGTCAATTGTAACATTTTTTGCATTTTATTACTTGGTGCAAACACGTTTGCAGTTATAAAGTTCTTTCTTTGATTATCAGAAACTACGATGTTTTGTCTTTAAAATGCAGTTAAAACATTTCCGAAATAACTTCTTTTTTGGGTCAAAATTGTTGTCCGAAAAAGTCAATTCAGCTGTTACAATTCACCGCAGATACGGAGTCAAAAGTAACACCACCCGGGGACAATTGTAACATGTTAACTTACAGGCTACAGCAACACAATTTTTTTCCAAAAATTTGACTTAACGAAAGTATTGGACACTTGTTCATCTTCCCAGACTTGGTAGGTACCTACGTTTCTTCTCAGGAAAAAAGACTTAAAACTTCGCACTTATGCAGGGGTTGGATGGACCTCCTCTCCCTCGGTTTTTCGCAAATAAATCGCGTAAAAAGCTGCCGATTGCGATGCAACTTACAGTTCCCTTAATTCTAGCAATGTTTCATCTTCCTTGAAAATTTGACGACTTTGACATAATGGCCACTGACCTACAACCTGTTACATTTGACCCCTGCAAAAATGTTACAGTTGTCCCCGTCACGCCTTGACATATTTTAGAAGAAACTGGCGCAAAAAGATGTTGCATGTATAGCATTTAATGCTTTCAATTTATGGACAACAAGCCCGCTAACGCTTGCACAAAGTCTGAAGTCGATATCTTTTTCAATGGCGGGAGTGAGCTAATCAAATATAACGGTATAAAAATTTACAAAATGCACTCAAAAACACATTACTGTGCACAGCCATCGACATACCCGGCACTTTCGCCTCAAACTCTGTTGGGAAAGGCAGTATAGAATTACGCATTTTCGGTCTTAACATCAGCTCATTCTATTGGTAAGTTTATGAATTATTAACACTGTTACGATTGCCCCGTGTTACATTTGACCCCGCTCTCCCCTACGTACGAGTCTCTCTTTGGTCTCTGTGGCGCCGGTACCGGTTCAGGTTCCCGACCGATCGGTGCGACAGCTGCCCACCAAACCCGGTTCAGCCAGTCGTAGGTCCGAGCCAGAACGTGGAGAATAAAAACGAACTGAATCAGTGCCTCAACCGCGCCGGGTAACGAGCTGGAAATGCAACAATTATTCCAATTTTGTACTTCATTTATTTTGTCTTATTCTTGGCGAGAATTTGTAGGGGTATAAGACATCGTCTATAAATTATCCTTATGCTTCCAGCTATGCCTGCACAAGTGCATGCTGAACGATTCTGGTCCGGTCAAAGCATTGCGCGTATAAGGGCCTAAATCTTAAAGTGACCATCCCACCTTAACATTAGTTTTAAAGGGACCCTCCCACCTTCAAAAAAGTTAATGAATTGGCACGAAAGTGATGTCGCTCGGTTCAGAAAGAGCGAAAACGAATATCTACCAAATTTCATCGAAAAATATTCACCGGTTTTCAAGATATTATACTTTTACTTTTGTTTACTTTTTGGGATCTCCGCTGTTCCTAGCGACTTTATTTGAAAGTGCGGCATTTGTTGCGCGCAAAGCAGCATATACCACCGCGTGCTACCAAACGTTCTAGTAAAGGATTTAAAAATCGTTAGATCTCCGCTGACGTCACAAATTCTAAGGGGGCATACCAATGCACTAGCCCCTTAGAATCCGAAAACTGCAAGTTTGAAATTCCATATCTCCGAATTAAAGCATTTGTCGATGTTGTGAGTGCCCAAACCGGTATTTGCAGGCCATGGCCACCAATTTGGCTATCTCAACTCAAAACTAATGTTAAGGTGGGAGTGTCCCTTTAAGTTGAGATAGCCAAATTGGTGGCCATGGCCTAAAAATACCGGTTTGGGCACTCACAACATCGAAAAATGCTTTAATTCGGAGATATGGAATTTCAAACTTGCAGTTTTGGATTCTAAGGGGCTAATGCATTGGAATGCCCCCTTAGAATTTGTGACGTCAGCGCAGATCTAACGATTTTAAATCTTTTACTTAAACGTTTTGTAGCACGCGCTGGTATATGCCGCTTTGCGCGCAAAAAGTGCCGCAATTTCAAATAAAGTCGCTAGGAACAGCGGAGAGCCCAAAATGTAAATAAAAGTTAAAGTCTAATATCTTGAAAACCGGTGAATATTTTTCGATGAAATTTGGTAGATATTCGTTTTCGCTCTTTCTGAACCAAGCGACATCACTTTCATGCCAATTCATGAACTTTTTGAAGGTGGGAGGGTCCCTTTAACACAATTGGGCGCCGGTTATATGATCAGCAATAGCCGTTTTCACGACGGGCTATGGGGCGAATGCACCGAATTTGACCAAATCTGTATCAAATCTCTTTTACAGCAAATATCTTTAAATCATGAATTCATTTCAGTGCTTTTGTCGATGATAACTTCTGATAGTATGACAAAGAAGGCATATGGGCAACTAGCGCAACCCTAGCTATTAGCAACAAAGAAATACACTAAACCTGATTTGACCAAATCTGCACCAAATATGTACTAGATAATCGTCGTAAACGGCTAATGACATACAATATACATATAACTATCTTGCGCGGTGGAAACAGCGGAAGAGCTTAAAACAATGCTACTACTTATGCTGTCCAGTGTTCACCAAGTAACCACATCAAACAATTCATGTTTGGTAAAAATTTGAAAAGTAGAGCTGTCGTTCGCTGCAATTTGGTCAAAAATTTACATTCTTCTTTATGTCTAAAAAGCGGATAGCTTTGTGAAACGTGAGCTTTAGGCGAGATCTTCGCCCAGCAGGACTCGATTGTATCGATGGCACATCGGCGTCGACTCAAGTGATCGGTTTGTCACTCCGTATTGTTTTGATTGAAAGTTTCCATCCCACGGAGCGCGCTGTGGGCCCGCCGCCACCGGCCGGTCCGGCGGCGGCGTGGTGGGCCGACCGGCGAGCGCTCTTCCGACGAGGCTCCAAACTGGTTCTATTGGGGTTAGTCGCGGCGCGCCGCCGCGCCGCCGCACAGAAGTAGGTGGCAGACAGTCGCGCGTGCGCTGCTAGCGGCGCAGGAGGAGGGGGCGGGGGTCACGGGCCGACCCAGTGGGGACACTCACCTTCCGTGGAACCGAGCTGTGTCAGCTCCGAGCGCCCCGAGTTCCGTGAGCTCTGGGTATTTCAGCGCTGCTGGCTGGAGTCCTGTCGGAGTTCTGCGCGAGGTGTTTGAGTCACTGGACTGGTCACTGCGAGTGTCACTGAGTGCGCCTGGTCCGGCCGGCGGCACTGCACTGGTCACTGACGGGGCGGCACGGCACGCGCGCTCACTCGGCAGGAGCTCCGGCGGCGCACTGAGGCGTCCGACGCGGCGCCGAGGCCGGCGCGGCCGGCAGCCTCCGTCGGCCGGCCCGCCCGCGACTTTCACTAGTGGAGTGTCGGCCGGCTACCGACGGCCACGGGCGCCGCCCCCGCCTCCGCCCCCGCCCCCGCCCCGGCCGGGCGGCTGCCCTATACGGCGTCACTCCTGGGGGCATGCGGGGAATCCCAAAGTGACCAAAAATAATTGGAGCTCAGGCAATCGGTGGGAATCAAACGGTGCCCATCCTCAGCTCTCGAACTGTTCAGGTGATACATGGTGTTGAATCGGCGAGTTGAGGTGGCCGGTCGCGAGGAGGCCCTATTGGTGTACGCTGTTTCGTCTTGAAATAACAATGTCCAACATTTTTGCTTTTACTTGTGCGAACTTTCTTGTCGTGGTGTGTTCTTTCATCCTATAAGTTCAACTTTCGTATTGGTCCAAAAATCCTTATCATACATGCAAATATATTCGGATGCTCAGGCAAAATTGTATACGAATTTGACGAGTAACATCCGTTGAAAATATCACTCAAGTGTTGTTTGTAAGCTTCAAAAACATTACATTTCATCACACAAAATAAGGCGGGTGTGATTACTGCTCTGCTCTGCTTGAAAAAAAAAATTAGTAAAGGCCTGCGAGGCCATGTAGGTTAGAGCCGTAACACCAATAGCTTGATCATCTCTGGGTTGTTATATCTGTAGGCTGTAGTCAGGCAAGATTCGTGACCTCACCATTTAACCCTCGCCCGCACATGGGGGGGGGGGTTGCCAACCCCCCAGGTAGTCTTTCTGCTCTGCACTCAACATTTTTAGAGCTAGAAAGCTGATTTTTCGTATAGCTGCTCCTCTATCCTTTCTTGATGTCCATCGAAAATTTCAAGTTTCTGTGGTTTTTGGTTTCGGAGATATGACCTTGTATTTCAGGTCATGTAATGACCCAAATGGCCAATTCTCAACATCTTGCGTTGGCTATGGGCCTTGTGAGCTTTTGACACCTTGATTTCGGTCTTTTTTGCCAGTCTTACCTCCCACCTATCATGGAACATGTTGTTCGACGAGGTACAGATGTCAAGGTCAAGGTCAAGGTCAACCTAGGTCATCTAAGCTAATTGCGTTTTAGGCAAGCGGAATTTACTTTTTGTGAAGTTTTTTGACTGCATTTTTGGTAAAAGCTTCTCAGATCATGATTTCATGTAATATGGACACATAAACAATCGGTGCACACATCAGTATACACACAGACACATACAGACATACAAACACATATAATTGACATTGACCTAACTTGACCCGAAATGACCTCAGCAGCAAAAACCTGGTCCGGTAGTGTGACAAAGAGGTTCTAGTTGGCTTGGCACGAGAAAACGGCATCGTCATCGGTATATGATAAGCAGCGCACTTGATATCCAACGGTGAACCAAAACAGCAACATTTTTTAATTGACCTGACCTGGAAGGTCAATGACTGACCTGAGAAGGTAAAACTGGGTATCATTGGATTCGTCTCTTCCCAAAGAATCTTTTTGGTCTTTACCGCTAAGCTCTATCTCCAACAGGAATGAAATGGCTCGGAAGGGGGGGTGGCAACCCCCCATGTGCGTTCTAGGATGGGAAAATGGCATGTGCGGGCGAGGGTTAACCCGCGCGGGGCTGGGGTCTCCAGCCGAACGCGCGGGGCTGGGGGGGGGGGGGTAAATTTTACCCCCCCCCCCTGTTATCTCCCGAACTAATGGTCCGATTTGGAAAATTCAAACGCCAATCGAAAGATCTCATCACGAACAACTAAAAACATGTACTTAATTTTAAGTTTGAGGTCAAAGTCAAGGTCAGGTCAAGGGTACAAATTGCAAGTTCCTACAGTATCGGCCTTGCACCGTAGTTGCCGAAGAATGGAGTCATGGACTGAGACTGATCGCCCAAAACGTGTTCTTAGGCTACCAAGACAATATTCGTTGCATACAATATCATTCAGAGGTCAATGTCAAGGTCAGGTCAGGTCAGGTCAGGTCACCAAAAACAAAGTATAGAAAAGGGCATGTGCAACACATGTTTTATGGGTCATTTTACTCATAGAATTCAATAGGCACACTCAATAAGTGATATGGACCACCTCTGGATGAATTTCAGGTCGAGGTCAGGTCAAGGTCAGGTCAAGTGAGGTCAAATTTTGAAGTTGGTTGTTAACCCGCGCCCCACTGGGGGGGGGCTATTAATAGCCCCCCCTCCCGTTTTTCTGCAATAACTTCCAAACCGCTTGACGGATCGACGCCAAACTTTCAGTACCTTCGGCTGCATCAATTTGACACCTTGTGTCAAAATTTGAACTTCGTAGCTACCATAGGTCGGCCGGAAATGACGTCAGAGTGACGTCATGTTCGGCCGATTTCGACGCAAAACATTGAACCACGGCAATCGCTCCCAAGAGCTCAGTTTTTAAGCTAGATCCAATTTCTTTGCATGAAAGAACTCAGAATTGACCGCGCTATCAAACTGCTATCTCGGATTTTCAAAATTTTGAAAATTTCGAAAATTTTATATAATAATATTCAAAATTTATATTTTTATATTTTTTTCAAAAAGTTTTTGACTTTTCGAAAAAACCGGAATATATGTGACAGAACGCATGATTATGACTAACTCTAGCAAGTTTTAGCTAAATATCTTCAAAAATGGCCAAGTTATACGCATTATTGCAAAAAATTCACAATTATTAATTTTTCAAATCAATTTTTCAGTACGTATTTGGCATCGTACACCAATATAAATGGCACCATCGTGTTCCTGAGCTCAAACTGCATTCAATAGACACCTTTTTTGTTGAAAAATTTCAACTTCAAAATTTGACCTTTTTGACCTGAAAGTGACCTGACCTAAGCTAAATTCGACTCAAAATGACCTCGAATGACATAGACGACATCAAATTCGAAATCTATGGCCTAAATGGACCATAAAACATGTGTCACGTGACCGACGCATGATATAATATTTTCGTGACCTGTGATGACCTGACCCTGACCTGAAAATCAAAGTACAAGTTTGGTACCCTCAAGGTATCTAGAGCATCTGTTCACGAGTGTGGAAACCAAAAATGAGCCTGATCTGACTTGTAAGACGGCGGCCAGAGCCCAAAATGTGAACAAGCCAAAGTGCTAATAATTTTTACTTTGACATGACCTGTGACGTCATCGGTGACCTCGAGGTCAATGAAATTAGGTTTCGCTCGACAGTTTTTCCGGGGCTATCAGACGCCGTTTGAATTTTGACGATCGGCCCAGTAGTTTCGGAGTTAGGAGGGGGGGCTATGAATAGCCCCCCCCCAGTAGGGCGTGTTATACACAGACCCCAGTGGGGCGCGGGTTAAGGCCTAAAAAGGTGTCTAACTGATGCAGTTTTCACGGCGAATCGAATGGTGCTATTTTTGTTTCCGTACGAGGTCTAGAACTTCCAAAAAAGTCATTTTGCAAAGTTTTTGTGTGTCGTGACGTCATACAATTTTGAATAACTCCCAAATTTTTGAACCGATTCTTCTAAAACTTGGTATGTAGGTGCACATAGACCACTTCTCTGACATATATTCCGATTTTTTCGATGCACTCAAAATTTTGGATTTTATAGTTATTTTCCCAAAAGTCAGTTTTTTGAAAAAAAACAATTTGGGCCAAATCCAAAATTTTCAAAAAACCGAGATAGCCATTTGATAGACAAAGTAGAATTACGTATATCCTTTTTTGTTATGTCTTGATTCCTGTAAAAATGAAGATGTTAGCGGCGTTTGAACTTTTGCCGTTTTTGAGGCGAAAATGGCGAACATGACGTCACTAAAACGTCAATTTCTCAAAAATTTTCCGACGGATTTCGCTCAAATTTTCAGGGAACGTGTCAAATTGATGTAAGAAAAGGTACTAAATGTTTGGCGGCGCTGCGCGCCGCCGTTTTTGAGATATTGCAAAAATTCGCGAGGGGGGGGGGTAAAATTTACCCCCCCAGCCCCGCGCGGGTTAAAGCAATGGGGAAAAGTAAAGATCGTCTTTTTGATTGTTCATTTTCCGGTCGATTATGAATTACGATTTAAGTTCAGATTAGGATTAAGGTCCATAGGTATTTGAGACATCAGTGTACAAAAAAGTATTTCACCGGTTTTAGGAATGAACATAACATCTCTCATCCATACTTTAAACAAACACGCTAAAAACACAGCACATTTTCAGAATCATGACATCACTTCCCATATAACTACAATGGAAAGTAGAGCACTTCATGGGCCGGATAAATCCGTTATCCACGGATAAATCCGCGGACCGGATAGGATTGGATTCTAAATTTGTTAAAAAAGAACGGATATGGGTGGGCCGGATTTGGGAATTGAAGGTTGAACCCGGATCAAAACGGATCAAAATTTTAACATTTAACATTGAAGTTAAAAATTAACCTAATGTGTTAAGCGGCAGCAGAGGTTTGATTAAAGTAATAGGCATCATTTTATGACACTCACTTGTCACAAGACTTGTCTTCAAGTGGATAATGTATGCAATGTATGCATGGTTTTTGGAACCATGATGGTCTATGAGATGTATGGCTGTCTGGTCCCTTAGATTGAATTCGTTAGTCCAGTTTTGGGTGAAACCAGTTATTGGTGAAACGGATTATTACGGATATTTTATGGAAGTTTGGGCTGCAATACGGGCCATGGGTGGGCCGGATTCTGATATTCAAAGAAAGGCGGATAATGGGCGGATCTGGATATGACTTGGCGGATATGGGCCGGGCCGGATCCTAAAAAGCCTATCCGTGAAGTGCTCTAATGGAAAGAGCGCAACTAGTAGTCAGCGGGTCCTTTAATTTAGGTTAGACAACGACATTTTTTGGTTACAACTTTTGACGGATAGATAGTAGAGCGATGGAAGCACATGGAATGTATTCAGCTCAACAAAACAAATCCGTTCATATGTAACATGACCTTCGGTCAGGGCGTGGCCTTGATATAAGGTCAAACTTCAAGCTCAATTCATAGCTCACTCGACGCGCGTCTCGACGACAGAAACATGATGGCGGTAACATAAAAAGGTCGTTGTAGCAAAACTGCACGCAAAAGGCATTTACTTTGACGGTTTTGCGCTCTGTAGGCCAAAGGGCTGACATGGTGTCAAAAAAAGGTCATGTTAGTAAGAGCTTGAAGAGCTATCGGAGGTGATACCCGCGACGCTATTGCTCTACTGGTTCACGAGCTTTTCGCCGAGTTGTAACAATATTGTAGAACAGGAAAATTTTTTACAGCTTTTTAAAAACGTTTCATGACCTCCAATAAGCATTGAACTGGGAAAAATGACCTTTTGGTTCTGAAAGTACATGTTGCAATCTATCAGCTACATTTTCATGTCTATCCAGCTCTCTTAGTAGTTTTTGGATAATGGCCTAATGGGGTGTTGCCAAAAATGTCTTTGGACTTCTCACACCACGGTAAAGTTGGCTAGGACCCCGCCCGGGCGCAGCGCGAGTTTAAGGCTCTTTGAACTTCCTAGTTCCTACCATGGATCCCACACAAGAGCATTGTTGCAGTTGTTTGGAAAGTGGGTTCAAGCGTTTTTCACGCTAAGAAGTGGAAAACGCCTTCGAGTTGAAAGTGTCAACAGGGTTGTGTGTGGGTGTTCCCGGTCATTACCTCACGCTCTCGTCTGTAGTGTGAGGCGTGAGGCGGCGCAGCGGCGGCGACAAGTGACGTGCTCGCGGTGCCGAGCCGTGCCCAGCCGGCCGTCACGGTGGGCAGTGAGCGCTCTGTGCCGGTGCGGTGGCACGCTCACCGCTCTGGGGAGGGCGGCCTCAGCCCCCACCCCATCGACAGCGTCACTCTCACCAGGCCGCGCCGACACCGGCCGGCGGCCGGTGTCGTTTTGAATGCAATGTTTGTTGAATGCAACAAACCATGACCTTGGTAATCCATCTGGAGGTGAATACGGATGATACAAACAAAGCCATCGTCCCTGTGGGGAGAAACCCCCAACAATCTTCAAAATATTTCAAAACATTTTGGAACTGAATGTAAAAGAGGCTTGAAATGATCTCACGCATGTCAAAGTGTTTTTATTTTAGGCAAAATAAATATCTAAAACAGTAAAACAAGCTTTCGGCATGCCGAATATTTATTTTGCCTAAAATAAAAACACTTTGACATGCGTGAGATCATTTCAAGCCTCGTTATATTAATAATAATCATGTCATCCATCCTCGCCCATATAAATGTAAAAGATACACTTAAAAGCTTACGCTTGATACGCTTGAGGTCGATTTTGAGAATGACCTTGACCTTGAAATTTAAACACATCAACGGATTCCTTATATTCTCTTCTGTCCTTTCCCATCAGTTTTAACGTGTTTCGTACATCCTGCCGTCCTCCTCCTCTGGCACACTTAGTCTGAGATCACTACACACGGGACGGGTTTTTGCCTTTGACCTTGACCTCTGACCTTGAAAATTGACCTGAGGTCAACAATTTTAGGTGCTTTAAAATTGTCTCGTAAAGGCTTTTCGTTTGGTAGCGTTTTTTGTTTCCATGGCTCCTATATTTTCGGAATAAGACAGGGAGGGGGAGGGGGGGGGGTAAATAATGCCCCTCCCCGGCTGTGGTGTTTGGAGTTACCCCCGGGCCCGGCCGGGTTGACGATCTGGAAATTTTCCTTTGTTCATTTTATCTGACCAGCAAGAGATGCCTCGCTCTCGATGTCAACTTCGGTCAGAATGGGACGAGCAGGACCAAAGGTGAGTAAAAACTGAGGTTTTTTATTCACTTCTCCTTCCACATGCCATTTTGCCCCATCACTAAGGGGGGTGGGGTTCCTTCATCCTAAATGCATTCAACGCGATATTTATATTGCACATACTTTTAAAACTATGAAAAGCTGCATAGCGCTCTCGGTTATATCATATCATAGGTATGTTGTCATTACAATGAGGTGGCTTGAGCCACGGCCAAGGCTTTGAAAATATCGAGATATTTTCAAGATAAGTATTATGTTAATTAACTTTAAATTGAGCGCGTTGGCGTCTAAGCCATAGGTAAATGACTTAATCTTATCGGTTTTATTTAACAAACTGCAACTTTCCACCAGCACATAATGGGGACATTACTTTACAATGCGCCATAAATGAAATTAACCCTCGCCCGCACATGCCGTTTTCCCATCCTAGCCCTCGCCCTGGCAGGGCATTTTTCATAACACGGCCTGGCAGGGGGGGTCGATGCGACCCCCCCTCGCGATTGGCTCCTATGGCACCTAGAAACACCAAATTTGGTAGGTAGGTGGGCCCTCCGGAGTTCTCGCCCCTGTGCAAATTTGGTTGCTCTATGTCAATATTTAGGGGGGTTTTGGGGGGTATAAATGTAAAAATTTCGCTAAAAACAGGTCAAAAGTTTTTCGCCTATAACTTTTGATCTAATTAAGATAGAGCAAAAAGAAAAGCACCAGTGAACTCAGCACGTCAAGGCGCGTCAAATGATATACTTTTTAGCTTGCTCAAGTGTACTTAAAGTTTTTCTAAAATTTTAAGTAAACTTAAATTAATAAATTAAGTTCAACTTAACCAAATTGCATCATATCGCATATCATTTGATTTGGCTGATCACCAGGAACACAATGATACCATTTTTTAAGCTCTAGCGTCATTATGTGCCAAGTTATTGGCAAAAACGTCATTTGACCTCAGTTGACCTCATTTGACCTGACCCATGGATAAGTACACCAAACAAAGAAGCACCAAGTGTCCTGCTGTTAAGTACCGTGGTTTCAAAGCACAAAAGTGATAAAACGAAGCGGATATCTCCAGTATTTTCCGAATTTAGTATTTTCCCATAGGCTTAACATTACGACGTAATGACCTCTAACTGACCTCAGGTCTGTGACCTCAAAAAAACCGGACTATATGTTATACAACTCGGTGAACTTAGCACATCCTGAAAGTTTGAAGGAAATCAGTCGAAAACTGTGAGTTGGACAGGTGCATAAAGAAAATTGAAATTTGACCATGACCTTGTACCGGTTTTTCTGACCTGGTGACCTGACCCAAGGTCACCCGGACCTGAAATTTGCAGGTCATATGTAAAAAGGTTGCCCCATAGGCTGTGCCAAATTTGGCGGCGCTTTTACGCTATCTTCGAAAAACCTTAGGGGGGGGGGGGGGTCGCATCGACCCCCCCTGCCAGGGCGAGGGCTAGAACGCACATGGGGGGGGGGGTGGTTGCCACCCCCCGCGCCATTTCGTTCCTGTTGGAGATAGAGCTTAGCGGTAACGACCAAAAAGATTCTTTGGGAAGAGACCAGTCCAATGATACCCAGTTTTACCTTCTCAGGTCAGTCATTGACCTTCCAGGTCAGGTCAAACTAAAAAATGTTGCAGTTTTTGGGTCACCGTTGGATATCAAGTGCGCTGCTTATCAAATACCGATGACTATGCTGTTTTCTGGTGCCAAGCCAGCTAGAACCTCTTTGTCACACTACCCAACCAGAAATGTGCTGCTGAGGTCATTTCAGGTCAAGTTAGGTCAAGGTCAATTATATGTGTTTGTATGTCTGTGTGTGTCTGTGTGTATACTGATGTGTGCACCGATTGTTTTTGGGTCCATATTACATGAAATCATGATCTGAGAAGCTTTTACCAAAAATGCAGTCAAAAAACTTCACAAAAAGTAAATTCAGCTTGCCTAAAACGCAATTATCTTAGATGACCTAGGTTGACCTTGACCCTGACCTTGACCCCTGTACATCGTCGAACAACATGTTCCATGATAGGTGGGAAGTAAGACTGGCAAAAAAGGCCGAAATCAGGGTGTCAAAAACTCACAAGGCCCATGGCAAACGCAAGATGTTGAGAATTGGCCATTTGGGTCATGACATGACCTGAAAAACAAGGTCATATCTCCGAAACCAAAAATCACAGAAACTTGAAATTTTCAGTGAACATCAAGAAAGGATAGACGAGCAGCTATACGAAAAATCAGCCTTCTAGCTTTAAAAATGTTGAGTGCAGAGAAGAAAGACTACCTGGGGGGGGGGGGGGGGGGGTGGCAACCACCACCACCCATGTGCGGGCGAGGGTTAAAAGCGCAGAAATGCCGTATCGTGTTTATGACCATTTGTTCCGCTCCTGTGTGTCCCCTGCAGGGGACAGTGACCCGGCGGGCGGGTCATGACTCCGTTATGGTCCGGTGGCTGTCATCTGCCGTGCCCCCACCGACCCCACCGACCCACCCCAGGGGTGCAGTGGTGTGTGCGGACGGGCGGGGCTGGACCGGCAGGCCGTGTCCTGATTCAGATAAATCACCCTCCAGCGACCCCGACTAACGAGCGCCGGTCCCGCCCTGTCCCACGCCCCTGCCTGTCCCGTGTGTACTCGGGAGCGCCGGTCCCGCCCTGAGCCCCGCCCCTCCCTGTCCCGTGTGTACTCGGGTGACGGGGCCCGTCACTGCCGGCGGGGGGGGGGGGGGTGGGGTCATTTGTCGGTCGACTGCCCGGGGTGGCCGCGGCGGCTCAGTCAGGTCAGCGCCATGGTGTCAGCGGCAGCAGCAGGCGCGCTCTGCGCAGTGACGGTGACGATGTTGCTACCGCCTCCCTGCGCCGCCTTCGGTAAGACAGGGAGCCCGGCGCCGCACAACCTGGAACCTGCTTCGAAAGCACGGCAACAGGCTATATGCAACCGGAACAAATTGAAATCACTCGTTCAGTAATTCTAATATCATTTGTGTCCCATATTCTGTCCTTCCATGTACGAATGTAAATAATGTTATGAATTAATCTTCGAGTGATTGCTTATTCTTACTTCACTCCATTTACAAACAGATACTGTATGAGTAAAGTTCAACAGCAGCCGACTTCGAGCTAATTTGTGTTTTGATTATGGTTCTGTGTTAACGGTACCCCGCACGAAACGTGCCTCGCATCTTCCAACCGTCTCTGGTTTCATGTCATTGTTGCAAACCTTTTTGGTTAGTAAGATTATGCCATTAGTGAAATGAAACCTAAAATGAATAAAACCAGTATAACGCCTTTTGGGGCGACTAACGGAGCGAGCGAGAGGGTGGGCCTTGCACGTGCGAAATTTCGAGGGGGTACCTCCAACTGACTTGTGCACTGCACCCTACTAACCGGTCTCTAGCGATGTGCCAAATTTGGACACAATCGGCCCAGCCGTTCTCGAGATCTGGAAGCGGCACCCTGCACGTGCGCACGTGCAACATGGGTCCCAACTGACTTTTGCACGGCACCCTACTAACCGGTCCCTAACCGCGTACCAAATTTTAGCGCAATCGGTCCAGCCGTTCTCGAGATCTGGAATCGACCCCTGCACGTGCGCACGTGCAGCAGCACCCCAACTCTGGCACATGGATAGGGGAAAGTGGGTGTATTGCGCCCTCCTAACCAATTGCGCCCACCAACATTCCCACGGATTCAATGGCATGTTTAGAATTTTGTGTTCGAAAACATGATTTTCACCACTGCATTGATCATTTTATGGCCCAAACACTCCGATGAAGCCAATCAGCAAGGCTCATTACGCCATCAAAGATGTTATGGCGTTTTCTTAACTTTTTTGCAGTATTTTGAACTGTTGGCTATAAAAATTTGCGATATTTGTGTGATTTTCAGAGTGATATTTAGAAAGAAAACCCCTTTTTTCATTGAACTTCACTGAAACCGTAAACTTTCTGCAAAATCTTTATGATAACTTCTATGCTTTTATTAAAAAGTACCTCAATTTTAATTGCGCCCATGGCAATTGCGCCAGGGGGGCGCAAATAGGATAATGGTGTAGCCATTGTATCACTACAGTATGAATGCATCATTAACTGATTGCAATAAAGAAGGAGTTTAATGTCAGGCAAGGGAGCAGCCCGCCGTCGTCAGTCCGCAAATTATTTCTATCGTCAAACTTATAATGCAGCTGCCATTTAGGCTACGACTTGTGGTGTAATTGACAAAATACGACATTTTCAACATGGACTCAGGCGTGAGAAGTGACAGCTATGATAAAAAGTAAAAACTGATGTCATTAAGTTGTCAAAACGATAAAAATTCTTAATTTTGAGAGAAACGATTGAAAATTTAACTGTATAGGCGCATACGTTTACATATATTTAGTCTGTTACAGTAAACGTTTTTGTTGCACTTTTACAAGCGTACGGACACAGGTGAAGTTATCTACCTGGGCAAAAAACATCGCGATTTATATCTACCTTTATTATTTATCCAGCCTGAATAACATTATAAATGTTTAAGTAAGCCGCAATGACATTAGACTGCCGGGGTGTATGTATTCCGTCTCATTCACTTAGCCATGTTAAAGTATAGGGCACATTTGGGTTCTAATTGCGCCATCCCCCTGGCGCAATTTACAGCAGTTGTTGGCAATTGCGCCCTTTTGCATGTTTCTGAAAAAGCAGCTGTCAGAAGCAAACAAAACATTCTTAATTGATCAATAGGCTCTTAAAGGGACCATCCCACCTTAACATTAGATTTGAGGTGAGATAGCCAAAATGGGGTCCCTGGCTCACAATTACCGGTTTCGGCACTCACAACATCGAGAAATGCCTTAAATCGGAAATATTGAATTTCAAAATTGCAGCATTTTGATTCAGAGGGGCTAATGCTTAGGAATACCCCTCTGAATGTGTGACGTCAGCGCAAATATCTAACGATTTTTAAATGTTTGACTAAAACGTTTTGTAGCACGCGGTGGTATATGCTATTTGCGCGCAACATCTGCCGCAAACGCCGCACTTTTAAAATAAAGTCGCTAGAAACAGCGGAGATCCCAAAAAAGTAAACAAAAGTAAAAGTCTAATATCTTGAAAACCGGTGAATGTTTTTCGGTGAAATTTGGTAGATATTCGTTTTCGCTCTTTCTGAACCGAGCGACATCACTTTCATGCCAATTCATAAACTTTTTCGAAGGTGGGAGGGTCCCTTTAAATCGTAGCCAATGAGCTCCTCTTTGAAATGGTTACCACTGCATGCTTATATCTCCAGCGGTTTTCTTACAATTAGCGTTTTTCCTTAAGGTGGCGCAATTCACCCTCCTTCCCCTATGCAGTGCCTAGTGGGTGCCTACCTACATGCCAACTTTCAGCGCAATCGGCCAAGTAGTTACCGAGATATTGCAACAATTACAAAACTGACACCTCTTCGTTTTGCACGTGGCACGTGCATAAGGGGTCACCCACATGCATCGGGAATAGTCCAATACTTGGTAGAAGGAATGAAGCTACCTTACAAAAATTACCGCACGTAAATCGGTCAAGTGGTTGCTGGGATATAAGCCTCGCAAAAGCGTCCGCACGGCCGGCCGCTCATACTCAGAAATTTCCGTTAATCTAAGGAAAGACTCCGCTCGCTTCGCTCGCTCCGTAATTACCGCTTCAACTGAGGCGAAACGCCCGTATTTCGACCAGGTGAAGTTT
Organism: Amphibalanus amphitrite; assembly: GCF_019059575.1. NCBI lineage: Eukaryota > Metazoa > Arthropoda > Thecostraca > Balanomorpha > Balanidae > Amphibalanus > Amphibalanus amphitrite. The sequence continues at coordinate 241,906 of NW_024882418.1, read as the reverse complement.
GTACCGGAGCCTCACAGCTCTGAATTCATGTCAATGCTCATGGTGCCTGCCTCTGACACGCCGTCTGTGCCTGCAGTGGGCCGGGGAGAGGTGCAGCTGCCAGCACAGGTTCAGTGCCCCTCGGCGATGTACTCGGACCCCGACACGCCGCAGCTCAAGGTCACACACCTGTGCGTGCCGACGCGCCGGCGAGGTGAGTGCCCCGCCGCCCCGCCCCCGCCCCCGCCCCTGCCCGCTCATCTCCGCTGGGCCATGAGCCACCGAAGGTCGCCGGGCCGCCGCTCCCGGCCAGTGCCGCTCCTAATTGCTGTTTACCTGGCCACACTGCCCCAGAGATGCCGTCTGATGCGAGAGCTGGCACATCTGGGTCCCGGCCGTCCAATGACATTTGATCGAGTGTCTCGGTGATAGAGAAATACCTTACTGATGGCGACCTTGGTTTCTCTCATGACAGGAAAGGTCAACGCCACCTCGCAAGAGCTCAAAGAGGCATACGGCTGTTGGAAATATCTTCTATCTACGTATATATTTCATTTTCGTGATAAGTGAACAAACAACAAAGTATTTTTATCCCCCGTCAGTTCATTGCTCATCAGGTCAACGGTCAAAGGTCAGGTTACCAGAGGTCATCAAAGGTCGCAGTCCCATGTGGCCTATTTCGACACTTTACGACAAATCGGCTCATAATTCAGGAACCACTGGCGGTCCCAGGGGGGGGGGGGGGGCCACGGGGGCCATGCCCCCCCCTTTGGTGCTGAAAGGTGGGGCCATACTATCTTTTGGCCCCACCTTTCAGATCGAACAAAAGTCCTAGAAAAGCTTTTCGTATGTTTCATTTTCTTTCTTGCGCCATCAAAGGACGTAAATTTCACCCATGAGTGGGCTCAGTTTCGCATTCTGTCAATTTGGCGGTCAGCGTCGCTGGCACCGGTTCACGAGTATGGCCGGATCTTATATGGAATATCAGCGTGGGTTTACTTGAGGCTCTCGTAGGCCCAGCAATGGCTGGCATGAGACCCTCTTCGGCAGTGGTGGGTGGGCCCTGCTAAAGGAGATTAGCTCTACGACACTAAAGTAAGACCTCATGGGTTGGTGCTGTGTACCTCAGAAGCCCGGTGGTGACGCCGTATGCCGGCTTGGTTTCTTAAGGATTAGCGTGGGAACTCCGGGGCCTGCATAGAGTTTGCATGAGCTAGTATGTTATCTCAGAGGCATATGTGTGTAATGTGTACACAGTGGCGGTCGCGGGGGGGGGGGCATCAGGGCCATGCCCCCCAAAGGTCAATAAAGGGGGCCATCATATCATTTGCCCCCCCCCCCCTCAAACAACCAATGGGCCCCCATATAGGTGTATGGGGCCCTGGCAATTATTCGATCGTCACGAGGCTAAAAAAAAACCCACGCCCAGCTATTAATATAGCTCCCACACCGGTCTTTGAGCGTCCTACACTGACCTCTGAGGGAACTTCAGTGGTGGTCAAGCGCCCACGTTGGCCGCTAAGAGCCTACATCAACCTCTGAGACCCCACATCTGGCCTATGAGGGCCCCTGACCGGCCTCAGGGGTCCCAACCGGCGTCTGAGGGTCTCACACCGGTCTCTGGTGGCCTTATTTCTGTCTGTGGTGTCCCAAGACGAACCTTTAGGTGCCAATGAGGGCCCCGCACTGGCTGCTGAAGACCCGACGCCGGCCTCTAAGGGCCTGCATTGGCCTCTGAGGAGGGCCCCCCGGCCCATCTTGGCCTTTGAGGGCCCTCTGCTGGCCTCTGGGGTCCAACGACGGCTCATGCCGGTCTTTTAGGGCCCCACGCTGACCTCTGAGGGCCCATGTTGGCCTGTAATGACCCACATTAGCCTCTGAGAGCCCAACTCGGTCACTGATTGTCTCAAACTACTGGCCTTTGTAGTTTGCAGGCTCTGTACTGGTCTCTGAGGGCCCTAAACTGGCCTCTACGTGAAAAGATACATGGGTGGGCTTCTGAAGATCAGAGGGCTCACGGCTCACGCAGTCTCCGGCACAGCCTTACGTTGGTCCTGATCGAAATTACTTTACGTCCTGATGGTCCCGCGCAGGTTCCCTCATATTCCGACGTCGGGACCCCATGAGCCGGTGTGGGTCCTGGGGCTGGCAGAGACTGATGAAGTCCTTAGGGCTCAGGGCCAGTCTTTTTAGCAGTAAGATAAGACTAGGCAGGTTGAGTGAGCCCCAATAGAGCCGTTGCGAAGCCCCGCAGGAGTCGCGCGCGGCCCTCAGATGCCAATTTTGAAAGCTCGGAACCTGTGGGGGGTCTCCAGAGGTCGGTTTACCTACTCCTCTCTCCCGCCGCCACACAACTAGGTATGTTACCTATATGGGTAGGTAAATGTCATAGTCTGAAAATGCTCTCTGGGTTTCACATGCTTGTTCAAAGCAAGAGGTATCTGTACTTTTCCGAATTGTTTTATAGTGGTAAGGTCATGAATCCGCGTGCCTGACCTTCCAGTATACCTATGCTACACCGATCCGTCGTCATGGTGCAGTGGGCCGACCGGTGGAAGCACCGTGGGACGGGAAATGGAACTGGTGATTTTGCCTTAAATTGAGCTTAAATATTTCACGCAAGAATCAGATGGATGAAGCATAAGTAATGCCAACTGCGCGGCATCTCGTGGACGTAAAAAATTAGCCGATCACCAAAAATCACATCACATCAAAAATCACCCCCCCCCCCCCGGTGACGGATAAATGTTATGTCCCGCGAGTGTGACTTTGGCCCCCCCTTTTGCTAGCGGCTGCGACCGCCAGTGTCAGGAACCAATACCTAAAGCTAGGGCATCGCGGAAAAACGCAATGGATAGCTCTCCTAATTGTTCATTCTGGAAATATTATCCGATTTGATGTTAGTTCAAGGGTTGGCCTTCACACAATTTTGTAATTGATGCTTTTGCTGAAAATGCTTTCTAACGTAACTTTAGTCACATAAGCCATTGTAAGCGGTGTAGTGTGTAAAGTTTGTCTTATCGAATCGTGTTTTTCTCGAAGAGACGCGTCGAATGGAGAACAAACTGACCTTTAAAAAAATAATAACTGTGTACGGAAATACAATGTATAGTCAAGGTCATGACCTGACCGCGAAAGGCTTTGTCGTAGGAAGGTATACCAATTGTTCCATATTGTAAAGGTGTACCCATCCACGGTGTTTTAACCCGCGCCCCGCTGGGGTCTGCCGACCAACGCGCCCTGCTGGGGGGGGGAGGGCAATTTGGCCCCCCCTAAGATCTCGAGAACCCATGGGCGTCACCACCACTAGGGACACTAGGGACATTATTACGTCTCCACTCCGCACTGCCTCACACAGGCTGGCTCGTGGAGACAAGTTTATTGCTGAGGCAATCTGGGCTCATACACGAACACTAGTCTGTGCTGACCGCGACGCGACGACCACCCCACACGGCACACACGGCGCATGACCGCACCCGACACGCGCGCCAGACCGACTCTCTCGAGCCGCCGCGTCTGCGTGCCGGCGCCGCCAGTGGCGTCGCCAGCTCCGGGCGGAGGGGGACAATTCGCGATACCACACCCTGCCGCCCTTTAAACGAACATATTCCCAGGCGCACGAAACAATGGCATGAGCACAAAGCATCATTTGTTTAGGCGCGCGCCTTCAGGGTTACCTCACCCCTTTACGTGAAACAATCACCTTTCAATCACAATCACAATCACAATCACAGATCCAATAACATTTCAAATATCGGCGATCAGACGCCGATAAGCCGCCCCGGGCGCCTCCGACGCCGGGCGGAACGGCACTGCGGGTCGCCCTCAGTGTGCGCGCCGCGCTCACGCTCAAGAGGTCCCACCACACTGACCACACTGACCTCACCGGCGCAGCCGCCGCCGCCGCCGCCGGGGTCACCGGCGTCGCTAGCGCCGCCGCCACCGCGGTCACCCACGGCATCACTGAGGTCACCCACCTGACCGTCGCCTCCGCTGGGGTAACCGGCACGACCGTCGCCGAGGTTATCGGCGTGGCTGACGCCGCCGTTGCCGCCGTCACCGAGTGCACCACTGAGGTCACCTCCGCTGTCACCGGCACCGACACGACCTCCACTGAGGTCAACGCCACTGATACACCCTCCGATGAGGTCGCTGGCACTGCCGGCGCGGCCGCCGTCACCGCGGCCATCGGCGCGATCATCGCCGACGGGCCGTTTGACGCCGCCGCCGGTGTACCCGTCGCTGAACCCTGCTCGTCGGACGTCGCCGACGGTCGCCGCTCTGACACTGCCGATCCCGTCTCCGCCACCGAAGCTTCTGGCACGAGCGTCTCCGACGCGCCGCCCGGCACCGCCGCCTCCGCCGACGTCCCGGCGCCCGCTGCTCCCGCCGGCGTACCGGTGTCCGCTCCCTCCGCCGGCGCCCCGGCGCCCGCCGGCTCCATCGGCGCCCCGGCGCCCGCCGGCTCCATCGGCGTCCCGGCGTCCGCCGGCTCCATCGGCGTCCTGGCGCCCGCCGGCTCCTGCAGCATCGGCATCCCGGCGCCCACCGGCTCCTTTAGTGTCACGGCGCCCTCTGACTCTGTCGGCGTCTCTCACTCCACGGTCCTCGCTGCCCTGAAGCAGCGACCGCCAGTCGAGGCGCATGTGGCGCAACCAGTCCCGTCCTATCAGCGGTTGGTGTCCGAGTCGGTCGCTGACTACGACATTCAGCCGCCTCCGCTGGCCGCCGAACTCCGCCTCTACGGTCGCCTCGCCGCGGACCGGCACCGTCTGGCCCGTAAACGAGCGCAGCTGCACCGTTGATGGTCGCAGCTTCAGCCCCGGGATGCTGCCGTCCGCCACGATCGAGACTGGCGACCCGGTGTCTGCCATCATCTCTGTTGGCCGGCCGTTGACTGTCACCGTGACCAGTGGCAGCCGGTCCTGACGCTGTGTCCTCCGCTGCGCCACGGACGTCACGGCGTCCACAGACGTCACCTGACCGCATCCGGGGCAGTCACGCTTCAAGTGCCCTGAGTCGCCGCACCTGAAGCACCGGCGCGTTCCGCCCCTCCGGCGCGGTCCGCCGCGTCGGCTGTCCCGCCGACCGCCGTTTGCTGAGCCGGGCTGTCGGAAGAATCCGCTCTTCTGCGCCGCTCCTGCCGCCAGATGCACGGCGCAGACCTGCCAGTCGGCCTGGTCGCTGTCCTGGATCAACTTGACAGCCCGTCGTTTGCTGCAGTCCCGTTGCAGGTGTCCGCGCTCTCCACACCGGTAGCAGCGCGGCGCGCCGGCCCACCGTGGCCGCGCACCAGCCTGCCGGGGCCGCGCACCGGCCTGCCGGGGCCGCGCGCCGGCCTGCTGCGACTGCGCGCTGGGACAGTGGTCCCTCCAGTGGCCCAGCTCGCCACACTGGAAACAGCGCTGCTCCCCTCGGCTGGGTTGTCCGAGCGCCTGCACCTGCTGCTCCTCCTGAGGTACGGCCAGCTGGCCGTCCTGCCGCACCTCACGGAGCAGGCGGTCGGTCCGCTCCACATTGTGGACTATGTTGACGACGTCTTGGAGGCTGAGCGGCTCCTGCGCCTCCACGGCCCGCTGCAGCACTCGCTCTTGCAGGCGAGGCGTGCAGCCCGCGATGGCCTGGTCCCGCAGGGCCGCGCTGGCCTGCTCGGGCGGGAACTGGCACCGAGCTGCCGCGAGGCGCAGACGGGACAGGAACGCGTCAAACAGCTCGCCTTCCACCATGCGCAACCGCTGAAACGCGAGTCGATCAGCGATGACGTTGCGCTGCGGCGCCAGGTAGCTTCGGAGTTTAGCTACACACGTCGCATAGCAGCCGGTCACTCCAGTTGTCGGCTCCGGGAGCGTGCCGTACACCTCCTGCACCTCGGGTCCGAGCAGGTGCAACAGGATCGCCGTCTTCCTCTCGTCCCCAGTGACGTCCAGGGCCGCCATGTACAGATCCACGCTGTTGAGCCATCGAGGAAAATCCGTCCCCGGCTGGTACGGCGCCACCGCCGGCAGACTCAAGCCAGCCGCCGCCATTTCGTCCGAGGTCCGGCTCCACTCCCCGCCCGCTCCGAGGGGTGTTCACGGGCACCGCACACTGCTGCGTGCGGTGTGTGCGGTGCGTCCAGCAGGCGTGGGGGTAGGGGATGGGTAGGCGGCTCTGACGTCACGGCTGCGTGCGGTGGACGGTCCGCTGTGGCCAGTCCCGACCGGCCACAGCGATCGCTGTGTGCGGTGACGGAAGGCTGACGTAGGGACGCAGTGGGCGGAGCTTGGAGGCTGTGTGCGGTCCGACCGCACACAGGGCCCGTGAACAGCCCTCCGGTCTTCTCACGCCGCGGCCGCCGCCGCGCGACTGAACCGTCAGCTGGCGCCGGCCAAGGTCACTCAGCAGTCAGCACACAGCTGACTCGGGCTCCCTGCCGCCCGTCCCTGGCACCGCCGCTGCGTTTCCCGCGCTTTCCACTCCGGGGGAGTCACGTGACCGCGACGTCACCGAGACACGTGACCACGCGCCTGCGCACTCGACCAGCGCACCCGTCCGAAAATGGCCGCCGAGGCCCAAAAACTCGGACAGCGCTGAACACAGGGGGGACTCAACACAAGCCCACGCCCCCGTCAGTCGCAGGACACGCAGTTTACTGCCACTTACCAGTCTCCGCGGCTCCGTCGCAGTCTACACGCGGTCCACAACTGCACAGCACAGCGTTCGGAGTCGCCCACGGCCCAACCACGGCCTCCGCAACGAGTTCGAATTCCTTGTCGCCAGGTATTACGTCTCCACTCCGCACTGCCTCACACAGGCTGGCTCGTGGAGACAAGTTTATTGCTGAGGCAATCTGGGCTCATACACGAACACTAGTCTGTGCTGACCGCGACGCGACGACCACCCCACACGGCACACACGGCGCATGACCGCACCCGACACGCGCGCCAGACCGACTCTCTCGAGCCGCCGCGTCTGCGTGCCGGCGCCGCCAGTGGCGTCGCCAGCTCCGGGCGGAGGGGGACAATTCGCGATACCACAGACATTGTCCCTAGAAGTTTTGAAATCATCGAAAACTACTAGGGATTGTCCCTAGAAGTTTTTGGAGTTCCCTCTACTGGGGACACGCAAAGAACCCGGGACACGATAATGGCGCAACTTGCTGAGCTCTCCGAACACATGTTGTGAACGGTCGCGTCAACATCGCCACGGTAAATAAAAAGGCCCGCGAGCGGTGTGCCTACCCACAGATGTGACGGTGCCCTCCGGCCTCCAGGCACGTCCGTGTGGTCGCCGTAAAGCTGGATACGGCAGGCCGGCACTCGACCGAGAAATTGGTCGAGTTTGTTTCCCAGTCACCCGAGGAGACACCCAAGCCGATTCTGGAGGTGCCCAGCATGATTGCTGAAACGAACTCGGCTGGTTACATACAGGTCCAGCTTATAAACCCGACCGATGACGATATGCAGCTGCCCGCTGGTTTCGAGCTGGGGCAGACTCAGCTGTATGAGGGGCTGGTCGCCACAGTCTGCGTGGACCCGGCGGGAGGTCAGGATCAGGGCAGTACTGGGCCGCCGCTCTGGGCCGGCCGCTGGTCAAGCCAACATTTCCTAAATCAATTCCCTCTGGAACATCGGAATGGGGATCGGAGACGGCGGGTAGAGGGGGGAGGCATCAGGGCCATGCCCCCCCCCCAAGGGAAAATCAGGGGTCATCATATAATTTGCCCCCCCCCCCCACCCAAAAAAAAACAAGCGATGGGGCCCCGGCCCTTATTCGATTGTCACGAGGCCAAAGAAACCCACGCCAGCTATTAACAGCTCCATACCGGTCTTCGAGGGTCCTACACTGACCTCTGAGGGCCCTTCCGTGGTGGTCAAGCGCCCACATTGACCGTGGAGGACACGCATTGACCTCTGAGGGCCCCCCGCTGGCCTTTAAGAGCCCCTAAGCCGGCCTCAGGGGCCCATCCGGCGTCGTGAGGGCCTCACATCGGCCTTTAGTGGCATTTCTGTCTCTGGGGTACCAAGACTAACCTTACGTGTCCCTGACTCCTGAGGGCCCTGTAATGGATTTTGAAGACTCGATGCCGGCCTCTAAGGGCCTGCATCGGCCTCTGGGGGCCTATTTTGGCCTTTGGGGCCCTCTGCTGGTCTGTGGGATCTAACGCTGGCTCATACCGGTCTTTTAGGACCCAACACTGACCCCAGATGCCCCAATGCTGGCCTGTAAGGCCCATATTAGCCTCTGAGGGCCCCGCACTGGATTCTGAAGACCCGATGACGGCCTCTAAAGGCCCGCATCAACCTCTGAGGGCCAATCTTGGCTTTTGAGGGCACTCTGCTGGTCTCTGGGGTCCAACGCTGGCCCATGCCGGTCTTTTAGGGCCCTACACTGACCTCTGAGGCCCCATGCTGGCCTGTAAGGGCCAATATTAGCCTCTCAGGGTCCCGCACTGGATTTGGAAGATCCGATACCGGCCCTTTTATGGCCTGCATTGGCCTCTCGGTCACTAAACCGGCCACTGATGGCCCTATTTTGTTCTCTGGGGGCCCAAGACTTGCCTTTGAGCGTCATGTACTGGCCTCTGAGGGCCCACACCGGCCTCTGGGGCCCCATAGCGGCCTTTGAGGCCGGTATGGTAATAATGGGACCCCTGCAAGCTAGCACTGGGCCTCCCGAGGGTCGACAGGGCCTCTTTGCCAAGTTGCCCCCCCCCCCAAACGCCAAGTCTGCGATCGTCCCTGCATGCATAGGCAGAAGGATGTGGGCACGCGTTTCATGATCGAAGATAATGCCTACTACCGCGTAACTTCTTCGTTTTTTTCCAACTAAATATTAATTATTCTATTAATTAATAATTAATTATTAATTAATTAATTATTCTCCCTCGTTTTAAAATTAGAGTGGCCGAAATCCAACGGGGAATGCAGATTTGGGGGTAGGTTGGTATTGGCGACCAGACTCAAGCAAAGGTTTGTGGCGACGCTCTGGAAAAGTGTCCCTAGAAGTTCTGAAACCGTGGTGACGCCACTGCGAGAACCACGCAACATAGCGACAAGCGGTAAGCGGTGTTGGATAGCCCCATCAGGGAACTACCTTGTGACCCAATTTCGTTGACCTAGGTCAAACCGATGACGTCACAGGTCAGGTCAAATGTCGAATTTTCACCGTTTACAGGCATTTCAAGAAATGCGTTGTCAAATCGAGTAAAATGCATTTCATTGAAAATCATCGATGGGGAAATGTTCGTCAAACACATATTTTGCTATTTGAGGTCACTGATACTAGGTCAGGTCACAGAGGTCAGGTCACTGAGGGTCACATTATGAAAATATCATGTGATGCATGTTTTATGGTCCATTTTATATGCCAAATACGATTGTGTGGGTCAGGCAGTCTTTAGGGTCAGTTATAGAGTTGCAAAATTTCCCCCAAAGGCTGCTACCGGCACCGCCCCGCCCCACAAAAATTTTCTGGGATACCGGCATGCTACCACGACCCAAGCAAAAACACCACCAAATTACCGGCATACTAAAAAAAACCTGCAATGTTGATTCTAGCTTACCCCTACAAGAGATGCCACACTTTGGCAATTTTAGTACCTATCCCAGTTCTCACCCAGCAGCCACCCAATGTCCAACCTAACTACGAACAGGATGATTTTGGCTCAGTTGGCCCCACAAATACCCACAATTTTGAAACTCAGTTCCAGTCTATAACTGTTAAAATATCACGTGTACTCAAAGAGGTATTGCCTACAAAAAGCAGTAAGAAAAAAGCATCAAAAAAGCAATGACAAAAAGAACTTAAATTACTGAATTGTTTCTGAAGACTGGACAGTTCAAGTTAGCAGTAATCACATTAACATTTCAGAGGTGTTCTACTATTCCACATTCTCCTAAAATGTTGCAGGAACCTACCAACCAAAATCAAATTTTGAAATCTAGATGGCCACAACATAAAAAGTACCTACAGATTCGGCCATGTGCCTGAGGAAGCGAGATCAACACCTTTTTTCCTTTTCGCCATGGCTTGCTGGCTCATGAATAAGATACGAATCATTTGAAAAATGTGAAAAACTCACTTGTCCTGAGAACGGTCACCAAATAATATGCATAAAAACGATATATTACCCGCTTTCTCGAAGCATCTTCCTTTCCAAACACAAGGTTATCAACTATCAAAGATTTCGAAACAGATGCGCCATAATAACAGAGACTTTTAACCAACTGATTAAATTGCTGCAAAAAAAAGTTTCTGAACTGTAGCAGACTGCCTCATAAATGATTTGTTGATGTAAATGATCCAAAACGATATTGAATTCTGATGTAATCAACATTGTGAGTTTAGTTCACTACAAGAAAATGCATTCCCTTTCAGGAATTAAACCAAAAAGACATACGAATAAATATTACGTCATCATCTTACATCCTTCCATCAGGGGAGAGAGGATCTTAAAAGTCGATCCTTGGAGTTGGTTCCCCTGTTATTCTGCGCCACTTTGTTTATTTTGTATGCATATTGTGTTTTCTTGTAAAGATGAGACAAAATGCCAGTTTATTTGATTTTCATTTCATTTTTGGGACCAAAGTCAGGCTCAGGGCTGCCTAATACCTGCCTTTTCAGCTGGATTTTCAGTGTCAAATACTTTGTAGAGTATCTCAGACCACATCTCAGGACTCAAGGCCAGTTTCCAACAATGTGTTTTGTGGTGTTTTGATTCTGCCTTTTCCTCTAGGGAACGTTGTCATGAACATTTATTTATTTTGTTGTATTTTACCTATTACATACCCTTAGACTTACTGATTGATCGAGCTTTTGCAGCATGAATAAATATTCTTCCATTTATTGACCACAGTAGATTCTTGACAATCCTTATTATAACGAAACCTGTGAATCGCTGAGGTCCATGTGTTATCCCTACCCTTAGCAATGTAACTTCTACCACAAAATGTATTTTGCAGTGGCTAATATTGGTGTAATTATAATTTGATAGCCTCTTAGTGCCCAAAGTTTAAACCATATGCTGATATTTTCTATTTTTGTGCAAAATCAAAAATACCGGCATGCTACCGGCAAGACATGCCAGATACCACGAAAAAACCTGCGGTAGTGAAAATTTACCGGCATGCCGGTAGTGCGGTAGGGAAACTTTGCAACTCTAGTCAGTTACGACTTACGATTATGTTTCGGTGAAGGTCAGGTCAAGGTCAGGCCAAGGTCAGGTCAAATTAGGTCAACTCTCAAAGTTGATATTTTTGCACAAAACGGGTATCGGTTCGATGCAGCTCCTCGTCACGGGGAGTTCAATGGTGTTTTTTTTTTGCGCTACGTGGTCTAGAATTGCTAAAAATTGAGTTTAAAAATATGACGTCATCAATTTTGAACAGTTTTTTCGCTATAACTTGGCCAAAAAAGGAGGTATCGATCTAAAATTTGGTATGTATATAGAAGAGCGCAGGGACTAACACACATATCCATTTTTTTCGAAATTCGAAAAATTGTTTGGATTTTTTTAGTTTTGGTAAAAAAAATCAATTTTTTGATTTTTTGGGGGTTAAAATAAAAAAAAATTGAAAATCCGAGATAGCAGTTTTGTAGTGCTATTTTTTGTCTACATGACCATATAAAGAGCTTTGAAATTGCTTGGTAACTGTAGCTTTTAAGAGCGTTTCACGATTTCATGTTTTTTGCTCATTTTTGCTCGAACATGACCTCAGTTTGACCTCAATAACTCCTGACCTAAGGTGACCTAAGACTTGAAATTTGGTGTGAAGGTGTCAAATTGATGCCCGGAAAGGTACTGAAAATTTGGAGGCGTTGCGCGCCGCCAATTTCTTGCTATTTAGGAAAAACCACAGGGGGGGGGGCAAATTGCCCCCCCCCCCCCAGCGGGGCGAGGGTTAATCACTTATAATGTATAACAAAGGGTATTTAAAAAAACTGATGGTTACCTTTTATTTCTTAAGATGACCTCAGGGCCTGGGTGAGGTCATGGGTGCAATTTTCCGATTTAGTATTCGGTATTAAGCTCAGCTGTAAAACAACGTTTTAGAGTGTTAATGAAAATCGCAGTTATATTTTGTACCTATATGGTGTGTTCCCTGTGTTCCCCATTGCCCCGTTGTATTACAGGATGTGTTTCCCGTTGGTCCGCTGTGTTACAGGGTGCATGCCTGGCTGTTCCGTTGTGTTACAGGGTGTGTTCCCCATTGCTCTGCTGTGTTACAGGGCGTTGTTCCCCATTACTCCACTGTGTTACAGTGTGTGCTCCTGTTTGTCCCGCTGTGTTACAGTGTGCGTTCCCGATTGTTCCGCTGTGTTTCAGGATGTGTTCCGGGCACCAGCTGGAGGGAGCGCTGTGCCACCTGCTCGTGCCCCTCCCAGAGTTCCGGGCCGTCAGAGGCGGTCTGCCAGGACACCGACTGCCAGGAGGACCCCGCACTGGGTGAGCTCCGAGCCCATGGTCCGAACTGAGGGACGGCTCCAGTTTGGGACATATTGCCCAGGGTAGCGAGCGCTGCTGACCACATTTAGCCATGTTGAAGGCCGTGACAACAGCGGGGCCCGGGGGTATCTATTCCCACTTCCAAGAGCGGGCCGGTGAAAAATGACAAACCGTGTGTCTGACCTTCGCGGTAGACAGGGGCGACATCAGGCTGTCCGTTCGTGACCACAATGGCACCACTGAGTGACCCCCTTCCCCCGGCAGACTGAGGCGACAAATGGCGCTGCGGGTCGCTGGTTCGACTGTTCCACCCCTTCTCCAGACTAGTCTGACCCCTCCCCTCCCCGGCAGACTGGGGTGACACGAGACTGTGCGGCCGCTGGTCCCTCACTGTCTGACCCCTTCTCCATACTAGTCTGACCCCTCTCCCCCTCCGGCAGACTGGGGTGACACCAGGCTGTGCGGCCGCTGGTCCGCCGACTGTCCCGCCGGCTGCCGGTTCGCCCTCCGCGACTGGCGCTGCACCTACTGTAACTGTGCAGCCCCGCCGACACCGGCCGCGGAGACCACAGCAGCGACCCTCGGCGCCGGCTGCGCCCCCGGTACCGGCCCAGCCTGGCTCTGCAGCCAGACCATCCGCGTCACCGACCGCAGAGCGCCGCCCAGCGGCCGCCAGGACAACTCGAGACGCGGCTCCCCGTCGCCAGAGGCGCTGACCACGCTGACTCGCGCGGCCCGCGGCAGCGACGGCGGCTGGACGAGCATCAAGCAGGCGGGTAGGATGGCCAGGGCCCGGGCCAGCGCCCGTGGAGCACGGGACGAGTCACACGGGGCCACAGAAGGGGGAAGGCACAGGTCATCAGCCTTGTGGACGGCTGGTGGGCACCGGCTGTGACAGGGAACGTCTGTGCCAGAGGCCAATGGCAGGATTGTCCTTCCGCTTCGCGTTTTAGTCTTGCTTTGGTATGCGTTCATTTGTTGCTGGTCACTGAGGTAGGAGCTCTATTTAAGAAACCAGCGCGCGAGCGAGGCAGCTCTGTGGGCGAGCGTGCACGGCACCCCACTGCTCCAATGCATACACAAGGTGCAGGGCAAAGGCTGTGCAAATGTGCATCAGATTGTTGAATAAATTATGTCCCAGCAACTGCTTAAATTAAGAGACATGCTCCTTCGAAATCACACTTGCAGCACACTGCCACTGTCACCTGCTAAAAAAGGAAACTGAATTGTATAAAAACGGGCTAACTGGCGGCACTGCGCCATAGCGTATGGGCCAGAAAGCAAGTATCGCATCGGCTGGCTAATCTGCCATCATTTCCCACACTACTGAATGATACAGACGGTGTAAAACACGTTAAAAATATATTTCGCTGTTGATGATCCAGTAGAAAGCACGGATTGTCTTTGAGGCGCCGTCCTCACTGAGAGGCGGGCGCAGATGGGGAGGGTCGATCAGCCACCCCCGAGCCGACTGGTCAGGCCTGCGGTCCTCGGGGGCAGCGAACTGGCAGTGAGCGGCACGGGCCCGAACGCCTTCCAGTTACAAAGCGTACAGCGTACACCAAACAGCCGCTAGAAAACGCACAGCGCACACGGCAACCACCAGAAAACGCACAGCGCACATATAATAGCCCGCCTCGAAGCTGCGGGTCTGTGACGGCGCACGGACGCCCGCCGGGCGACCACGTCCAAAGAGCGCCCGCCGGCGCCGGCCGCGGGGCGGTCAGTGCGGTAAAAAAGCTGCCGTCGACAGAGCAGCGGCCACTGGCCCCGTCACAGCCTCCGTGCGCTACCAGCAACAAGCGGGGGCCGCGACCTGGCGGGGCGGGACCTCAAACATTTACCGCTGCCTCAATACCCGAACTGGTCGGCGGGACAAAACACCGCACGGTCACGCACAATAAATAGAATATCAACAGAGTGGGAGGGGCGCGTCCTGGCACACGCGCACTACTACTACTGACGCGCTGTACAGCGGGCCCTCGGGAAGCTCGTATACACACACTCAGCGCCGCCACACCACGGGCCAGCGGCGCCGCGGCGCCGCCGCAGGATACAAATACAACACGAGCAGCGCCAATCGTCCCAGTGGACCCCATTTGTACAACAAATTGCAGCCGGTATCAGCTAACAGCCTCAAAAGCCAGACGTCGGCCGTAGTTAACATTACTCGGACCATAAAGCTTGTGTCGAGCGGGAGGTAAAACAGATCTGACGTTAAAATCAGATCATGATTTTTCATGCATCACCATAGGGTTAATTTAGGTCCGAAAGGCAAGGAGATAGTCCAAATGCTCCTACTACTAGTAAGTACTACGCTTTTCCAATTCATGAGGCAGGGAATCCGAAAGCTCTACCAAATACTACACTACCTCATGAAACACTCCAGGGACTACACAATTTTGGGGGCCGAAATAATCGCGTCAAGAACGGTTCATTCCATGTCACTACAAGACCAACGTTCACGTCAGCGGCGCCAGCGCGCTGCCACCAAACAGCCCGGAGGAAAACTGTACAGGGCGAGCTGCGCGAGCGAGCAGCTGCCCCAACGATCCTCTCACACAGCCTATGTCGAAACAATGAGTTGCGAAAACCGGCGAGCGAACATCAGATCGGCGTCCACACATGATGTCAAAATGTCGTTAAAAACCTACAGTAAAAATGGCATGTGATCAAAAACATCTTCTTGATGAACAGGGTGATATGGCAATTGGAAGGTCAAATCTCGCGCGCCCTGGAAAACCAGTTATTGTTGTGCGTGCGCACCGATGATTAAAAAACCACTATACAAAAGGGACATTTACAGTTACAACCGTTGAAATGCATCAGAGTGGTTGGCTCCGGCCCGGCCCGGGCCCCGGTCGCGGGGAGGTCGCTGTGGGGTCGCCAGCAGCCCGGGTCGCGGGGAGGTCGCTGTGGGGTCGCCGGCAGCCCGGCGGTACTGGCGGCTCGGCGCCGGCGCAGCGCTGGCGCGCCTCAGTCGTCTACTCACAGTCCGCCGGCCAGCTGTGTGTCACGCAGGGCCTCCGGCTCGCCGGGCCGGCAGTTGCCGCCCAGCTGCACCAGGTGGCTCCAGGGCGCGTGGCCGAGCCAGAGGCGCAGCTCGCCGGTGAACTGGCCCACCGTCTCCGGACAGAAGTAGATGGACATCTGGACGTAACGCTGCGACGGCGCCAGCAGGCGGCCCTCGGTCAGCTCGGTGGGCGTGCGCTCGTTGGGCCCCGAGACCACCTTGAACGGACCCGTCACGTGGTAGTCCACCTGCGGGGAGAGAACAGACAGAGCGGGGGTTAGCGGGCAGCGGCGGCCGACACAGCACTTATCGGATACGACAACTAGAACTGAACGGTGTGGTGACTACTTCACAATTCAGCTCTCCCGGTCATCTCTGTGACCCAGCCTGTAACGCACATAGTTGTTGAGTTATTCCATTAACAAAATAGCAGTTTTACTCACATCCAAGTCCTCGCAGGTCTTGTTGGTCACGTCCAGTTTGTGGCACATGGACCAGTGGTCGAAGTAGAAGCTTTGGCTGGAGACGTGCAGCGGCGTGGTCAGCAGGTCTGCCTCGTCTTCCCCGTCCTCGAGCACACTGCCGCGGCCAGAGACCCGTACTGGCACCGTGTACACCACCATCGGCTGGCCCCTGAGGACGGGTTAACACAGGTCAGTTATAACACCTCACACTGCCGCGGCCCGAGACCCGTACTGGCACCGTGTACACCACCATCGGCTGGCCCCTGAGGACGGGTTAACACAGGTCAGTTATAACACCTCACACTGCCGCGGCCCGAGACCCGTACTGGCACCGTGTACACCACCATCGACTGGCCCCTGAGGGACAGATGAACACTTCAGACTCGCACAGAGCACTGTCACAGGCACGATTAAATATGAACACCCGATGACCACTGGTCACCACAGAGCGTCGTTGAGACGTTATCGAGCGAATCGAACAAATGTTACCTTGCTACTAATCACCCTTACCCGGCCATCCATAACTGACCACCGGGGCCGGGCCGGAGCATGCCCAGGCTCATATCCAACCGCAGCATCGCAGCCCTTCCCGTCCGATCTCTATCCACCTCACGGTCGTCTGGCCGACTCAGGCGGCAGGCGCCCGTGGCACCGACCCACCCGCGCCATCCTCTCCACAGTACCAGCACCTACACAGGCTCCTCGGCCTGCAGTGCCCCCCCGTCCCAGTCCTCCTCACCCCAGCACTTACACAGGCTCCTTGGCCGGCTTGCAGAGCAGCTGGAAGTGCTGCGTCAGCTTCCCAGGGTACGGCGGGCTGAAGCGCACCTGCAGGGACACCGTCTGCCCAGGCGCCACCTCACCCTCCTTCGGACGGATCTTGAACACGTCGTACCCGCACTTCTTCATCTTGTCCGGGTGGGCGCCCTGTGACCGGACAGAAGACGTCACGTGGCGATCAGTTATTAGCGTCTAAGGCTATGCCTATGTTATCTTTTATCTTTCTTAAGGGCGCATAGAGAATTTCAGTCAACAAACTCCATTAAAAACCTACAGCTCGTGGAATCAAAGTCAGTCAAGTAACAAATATTCACGGACCGGTAACGAAGTCTCACAATCCTCCATTGCCCTGTCCCGCCTACACTACCCGACTGTCCCTGCCGTCGCAGGGCTGTCCCGCTGCGCACCTTGACCAGGTAGGGCACGCTGTAGCCGAGGATGTTCCAGGTGAGCACGTCGTCTCCCAGGTTGGTGAGCTGCAGGGCGGCCTCACTGGGCACGCCGAGCGCCGTGAGCGGGAACAGCAGGTGGTCGGTGGAGAGACGCAGCCGCGGCCGGCCGCTGTCTGTGGCCACCACCCGCTCGGCGCCCGGCCCGTCCGGCCACCAGTCCTCGTCCTCCGCGGCCGGCGCCGGCGGCGGGGGCGGCGGGGGCGGCGGCGGGGCCAGCGGCGGGCCGCGCTTCCTCGGACTGCTCTTGGTGCGGCTCGGAGAGGCCGACGGGCGCCGCGGGGAGCCGCCCGGCGCCGCGCTCGGACCCGCCTGGGAGCAGAGAGAAGCCGTCAGAACATGGGTGATTCAAGCAGAGGTGGGGCATGCACTGGCCGGGCGGCACAGCAGGGACGGGAGATGTGTGCATTTTGTGCCAAAATGTCTCACTCGCACAGAAACAACATCATAATTGCTCGAAGTAACAGAAATATCTCAGTGATGCGTCAATCAGTAGCACGATAATAAAGAAAAGTAATGTCAACTGCTAGACTGTAAAGAAGACTCGCCTGAGAGCTCTCTGCTTTCTGCAGATTATTGTTATACGAACTGAGACAGACTTACCGCGGCTCGCTGAGACAGACTTACCGCGGCTCGCTGAGGGCTGACGGGCGTGGAGCTACCCGCTCGACCCACGGTGACGGTGCTGCGAACGACGAGAGGCTCTCAGGAACACGACAAAATCACATTGCTCAGATCAATACAGTGGATTTATTAGAGAAACTCCAGCGTCAAATATGCATTGGAAGACAATTGTGAATAAAGTATTTCTCAATTGCATCAAGTAAAAACAGATACAATTGTGAATCGTTGATTCCCACACAGCAGGGCCTCGGCTAAGGAATTTTGACTACTGGGGCAAATGGTCGAAGTGTGTTAACTGCACCCTGCTGGGGGTGCCCCCCCCCCCTGCGTTTTTCCGTGGATATCTCAAAAACGGCGGAGCGGAGCGCCACACCTTATCATCCACCAATTCTACACATGTTGTAATAATTTCAGACCAAGGTCATCCAAGGTCAGGTCATCAGGTCACTTCAAGTAACCTCATAAAATGTTTCAATTTATGCCATAGCTACACCGAGTGACCGATCGCTTGAAACTTTCAGCGATTGATAAGGGCAACAGTTAGATCACTTCACGGATAGGCTTTTCAGGATCCAACCCGGCCTATATCTAACAATCATATCCGGGTCCACCCATTATCTGCCTCTCTTTGAATTTCAGAATCCGGCCCGCCCATGGCTAATATTTCAGCCAAACATCCAAAAAATATCCATAATAATCCGTTTCGCCATAAACTGGTTGTGGACTATCAAATTCACTGTAAGGGAATTTGATAAGGGATAGGGGATACGGGACCAGATAAGGGATCTGTAAGGGATAAGGGACCAGACAACCATATACCTCACAGACTATCATGGTTCACAAAGGCATGCTTCTAAATCACATGTACAGGTCACCGCTGAAGTAATGTGGGGTTATACTGTAATCGAACAAAACCTAGCACCAATCATTAACCCGCGCACCGACGGGGGGGGCGGATATCCGCCCCCCCTGAGGTTTTTCGCGAATAGCGGGAAAACCGCGGCGCGTAGCGCCGCGAAATTTGGTATGACTACTCCCTCATCAATTTTACACATGGTGTGCAAGTTTGAACCTCCTACCTTTCAAGGTCAGGTCACCAGGTCACTTTGAATGACCCAACCTCAAGTCACTTTTTTGCAACTTTGTCACCGTGCCAGAGCTACAGTAGATGTCGGAGGCCTTTGAAAGTCGCAGGATGTTATTAGGTCATTAGTAGCTACAATTTGTATATCTCGGAATTTTGATATCGGTGACCTAAGGTCAGGTCAATTTCGCGACCTCCCCATTATAAGTCAACGGGGGAAAAATCAACTCCCTGTTTTTACCACTAAAACGGGTCGGAATGGCCCCATATACCATACATGACTTCATATACGATCAACCTTCACTACCTTGAGGTCTGTTTTGCTGTTGGGCAGCTGTGAGGTCATGTGACGTCATCAAAGGTCACCAAAGGTTTTTGGCCAATAACTCCGTACAGGAACAAGATACAGCGGCGTGGATGGTCTCATTGTGTTCAGCTCGTCAAGACGCATCGAATGATATACATGATGACCTCGAGGTCACGTGACCTGAGGTCAACCTTTGACCTTGACCTTTTGAGGTCAACATATATATCATTCGATGCGGATTGACGAGAGGATCACGATGATGCCCTTAGTTTGTTCCTATCTTGACTAATTCGAAAGTTATTCGAGAAAAACTCTCCATATCTAGCGCCGCCATTTTGACTTTTTCGACCCCTGTGACGTCATCTTTGACCTGACCTGAAAATGACCTCAGTAAAAATTGTAGATCTTGACCGTGCGTATCCGATGCCGTTTACCGCTTGTCGCTATCTTGCTTCGTTCTCGAGATCTCAGGGGGGGGGGGCGGTCATCCGCCCCCCCCCCGTCGGTGCGAAGTTGGCGCAGACCCCCGTCGGTGCGCGGGTTAATGGTGAGGCCTATCATCAAAAGCGAGTATCGCACAGCTTCGTATTTCAGTTAGACAGCTTCCTCTAAGGTGTCACAATTCTATCTATCATAATATGCCCGCTATCATCGGAAAACGGGAATATCCACTTCTTCGGGGCACCCCGGAGTCCCGTCTCTGTGACCGCCACTGAGCAGCGAGTTGTAAACCTACGCATTGCGTACTACGACGTAGTAAGGAGACATTGCTGGACCCTCAAGTAGAGCGTAGCCATTGATAATCTAACAGCGGCGTCGACCGATAGGATCTCTCTCGACTTCCGAGAACGGTAGGGTCAGAGGTGGGGAGTGGTTGACCGCGGCCCGGGGCTACCGGCCAGCGCAGTGGGAGGGGCTCGGGTGGCGATAGGCTGACAGGGACACCAGCCGCAGGGCAAGTGAGCTTTGACCCCAGGTGCGCGGAGGGATCCTGCCCTTTTGGAACCGGAATAGCCGCCGAGCGCTTCACAACACGAGACCTCTGACTAGTGATGTAAATTTCTCAGAACTTAGCCCGCGCCGGGCCGGTGCTCCGCGACTTCCGCGCCGGGCCGGAGAGGGGTTGTCTGAACACCCCCTTTCTAACTCGGCTCCTGGGCCACGTAGCGACACGCGGTAAGCGGCATTCGAAAGAACGTCAAAAATAAAGATGAAAACACTTGTCATTTTCTAGGTCAGGTCAAACGTCAGGTCACCAGAGGTCACCAAAGGTAGAATGTTGGCTATTTCAACATTTTGGAAACTGCCAAGGGCTAACTCGGGAACCGATAGAGCTACAGCGCCGCGGAAAAACGCAATCGATAGCTCTTTTACAGGCCTTTCTGTAGGGTGCTCTCCGATTGGACCTTAGGTTAACGGTTTAGCCTCCAGAGGGCACAAACTCCAAAAATAGACGCTTGTTTTTTACGAAAAGTGTTTTTCGGCAATAACTTTTGACTCAACAGAGCCACGACACGAATTTTTCCAGCATCGTGTTCCTCTCGTAGAGAAGCGTCGAATGAACTATAATTTGACCTTGAAAGGTCAACTTGAAAATTTGACCTCAGTCAAGGTCATGACCTGACCAGAAAAGGTCATGTTGCATAACAGTCGATCCGCATCGTCGAGCCGAACACATCTAAGGTGTTTTCATCGCTCTAGCATGCTTCTTTTAGAAGTTATTAGCGAAAAACTGTTAGATACCATTCTTGACCTGAGATGACCGCCAAGACATAACGAGGGGTCACAGGTGCCATTTTCCGGTTCAGTGTGTCAATTTTACCTGCATCCCGATGTCTGAGAGTGTCTAGAATGGTGTTCATGCAAAACAGACGTGTTTCAATTTTCTCCCATTGACTTATAATGGAGAGGCGGCAAAATTGACCTGACCATAGGTCACCGATATCAAAATTCCTAAATATACGTTTATAGATACTGTTACTCTTATCAATCGCTGGAAGTTTCAAGGCAATCGTTCAATCTGTGTAGCTACTAGCTAAGCTATGACGAGCATTCTATTTTTTTTCTGAGGTGAGGTTACTTGGCGTGACCTGGTGACCTGACCTTAAGTAACTTGGGTATGAAATTTTCACAACATGTGCGGAATAGATGCACGAATAGGTGTGGCAAAAACGTCGGCGCTCCGCGCCGCCGTTTTTGAGATATCTGCGAAAAACGGCAAGGGGGTGTTCAAACACCCCCCGGCCCGGCGCGGGTTAAACTGAAACAAAAATACATACCGACTTAATGCATGTAAAGTACCCAAACTATTAGGTCGACTATTCTTAATCCAAAAACTTTTGATAGAAAATAAATTACGCATCATTAAACCTAACGTCCCGACAAAAAATTACTTCGAAGCTTCTTTTTTATGTTCCCATAAACCGTGTGCTCAAACCCAATTCTTCCAGCAGGGTGCTTGTTGACGAGCTATAGTTCTGTCTTTGACAGGCATTAACTAAACAAGTAATACACCTTTTTACGCCCAATTTAGGCGGAAGTGCACACATTTCATTAATAGTGCAGGTGATTTCGATGGTTCGGCAGAGTGCCTTCATATATTGAATTGCGGCACGATATTCGTCATTGTGCACCCCACTCCGTCATAGTGCAGTTAAAAGTGGCCCAGGTTCAGACATATTGGACTTAGTGCAAATAATAATTCGTCAGGTTAATTCAATTTCGACATACGGCATGTGCTTACGGCAACGTTCAAATAAATCCAGCACGGTATAAATAAGCGATTATGTAAACAAATCTCACCTTCCTACGCAACTTAAGCCCTCAGCAAAGCTCTGGAGCTAATGAAGAATGTGGGATGTCACGTGAACGTGAAATGCGCTACACCTTTTTACGGCCAAATATAGAAATAGTGCACACAGTTCAGTATAATAGTGCAACCGATTTCGACAGTTCGGCATAGTGCACCTCTAGTTCGGCCAAGTGCATGATATTCGGTAATAGTGCACACGTTTCAAATGAAGAGCAATCAATTTAGAAGATGGTGCGTTCAAATTCAATGAGCCGTAGGTTCAATTTCGTCATAGTGCACGGTTTCGTCATGTGGCCTGATAGTCGGCGTCCAGCAAAGCGATTTAGGCGATGTTCAAGTGAATTCGCTGCTGGATTGGGAAAATATTTTTGAAAGCCCCTATCTGCCTGTCAAGAGTAGCGTGAATCTTTGTCAAAAACCTGCTCAAATGCAGTTTCAGCTCTCAGGAATTAACTTATCATTAGTCTCGCTCTAAGAACTCGGTGACACGGTCGAGTGGCGGTCACGTGGCATTCAGGGCTTCTGAATCGGGTGCATAACTTCGTTGCTGGTTCAAAAAGATCAGAAATGCTATGGATTCTTGTTATCGCCTTTCAGCATCATGGCGAATTTGATTGAACAAAGCCGAAAAAATATTGCTCATGCCGAATATATAAGCACCCGACGAATTATGTGCACTATGTCTTATATGATTGGAGCTAAGGCACCCAGATGAAACATTAAATACCCTCTACCTTTTGCATCCAGAGCAGTGCAGCTGGCTACTTGACTTTTTTGCGTTGCTGACTGACTACGAGTGTCATTGGAGGCTCAGGTAGCGTGAAATGTCAAATTAAAATTGGTATTACTTATTTATGCAATGCCGTGTTACTGAACAGTGCCTAAATTACATGCGGGACCCCGAAATTGAAACGATCTGACGAATAATGTGCGATATGTCTAATATGCCTGAACCTGGGTCACTTTAAACCTGCACTATGACGAAATGGCTGCAATATGGCGAATATCGTGCCGCGATTCAATATATCAATGCACTATGCCGTGCTGTCGAAATCGCCTGCACTATTTTTGAAATGTGTGCACTGCCGCCTAAATTGGGCCTTTTCATTGCATTCATTAAAATCTCGTTAATTTTTATTAGCATTAAAATTTCAATAATTTAGTAAAATTTCATTAGCAGGTTGTTTGAACGGCACCCCGCTACACTTGACGAACAGCAAGAGCGTTGTCAAAAATATTTTCTAGATGGGGCACCGAATTCGCTTGAAGGTTAACTAAATTGCTTTGCGGTACGCCGAATACCAATGCATATGACGAAGCAATGCACTCTGGCGAAACTGAAATCGCAACTACTGAAAATGAATGCATTCTCTTTTAAATTGCTTGCACTGTTTCGGAGCCGTGTGCACTATTACTGAATTTCATGCACTCGGCCTAAGAAGCGGTGCACTATGCCGAACTGTCGAAATGGTTGCACTATTTCTGAACTGTGTGCACTATTTCTATATTTGGCCGTAAAAAGGTGTATACCGGGGCAAATCATCAGCCGTGCCGGGCCTGAATTGCAAAATACGGCCCCGACTCCTGCGCAGAGAAATTTGTCCCTGCTCGGGAAACATAAAAGCTGACGGACAATTCGTGCTCGTAAATATTTAAGACGTCTTTTCATCGTGTGACATCACGCTGGTGCACATAGCTGAATCAGTATAACAACATGTATAACTCTCGCCGGACCTGCTGGTTTTCTACACACAACCTATCGGTCTAGGGGATGGGTGGGTGCGACCCCCTAGCTGTTTCGCCTCAAATTGAGCTAAATCTTCGAGGACAACGAGTTTGTGTACCGTTGCAATTTGCAACAGCTAATGCCTAATTTTAAGGTCTTTGGTCAGTCAGTGACCTCTGGGGTCAGGTCAAGTGCCCCAGGGTACGGTTTAGATTTTGGTGAATAACTTCGCAAAAAACGGCCGCAGAGCCGCGATTTTGGCAGCATCGTGTTCGCCTCGCTCAGGCGCGTCGAATGATATACTTTTTGTTCGTGTCAGGTCAACTTAGGGTGTTGACCTCAGGTCAAGGTCAGGTCAGCACCCCCAGGTCACGAAGTTGGTCGAAAGAGGTCATGTCGCATATCATTCGATTCGGCAGGTCTTTCGGAGTCCATTGGTGGCTTTCTCGACTCGCTAGCTCAATTTGATCGGGAGTTATTGACGAAAAACTAATATGACCTTGATGACGTCATAAATGACGTCACGCAAGGTCAACATTGCAAAAGTGACGCATCTAACCTTGCAAGGAGTGCATCAAATCACGATTCTGTGTGCTTGAGATAGTTGGAGATCGTTCCCGGCGCCAGAATAGCAGTTTGAATTTTTCCCCATTGACTTATAATGGTGAGGTCACGAAAATGACCTGACCTCATATGACCTTTAGGAAAAATCCGAGATATACAAGTTGTGAGACTCATAATGGATCCTAGATCCTGCAAGTTTCATTTCCCTGTGACATCTCCTCTGGCAGTGAGGGCGTTGCGAAGTTGCGACATCTGAAGACCGTGCAGAGGTTCACTTATGACGTCATAGGTCAGTGACCTGACCTGGCCCAAAAATGCGGTTGGTGTCAAAAGATGCGGCTTGGATCAAAGGTCAGGTATGCCAAGTTTCAGCTCTCTATGGCCAGCGTGTTCGGAGCTACCGCGAAAAAACCCTATGGGGGGGGGGGCGGCACCCGCCCCCCCTCGGCCGGCGAGGGTTAAGTATGGAAATACTTTTCGATGCCTGCAACTATACTCATAGAAAAGATGTATGTTAAGTTGTGGCCAAAACGCTAGCGCATAGCACCGCCGCTGCTAAGATAAAGATATTCGTGGAAAACACCAGTGCTTTCATCGAGGCGGCGTCGTTGTGACGCAGCAAAATGCGATATTGACACCGCTTCTCCGAGATGCACCGATAGCGCTGTAGCCTTCTCAAATAATTTGAACGACATACCCCTGTTGTTTAGCCACCATTTCGTTCCACCTCCCTAGAGACGAGTGGTGGGTATACGGCGGAGCAGTATGCCCGCCTGGCACAGGCTGCTCAGAGCCATGACGCTGCACCGACCCGGAGGCGTTTGGCGCGGCTGACCCCAGTGACCTCGCTCCGCGACCCGACTCTCGGTCACGCCACAACCGAGCGGCGCTAGCCTCGACGCAGGGGCACCTGGCTTCATTCATGCTTTCTACAAGAGCGGTGATTGGTTCGCTGCGGACTTCCCACATCCGTTCTAGTGTGCAAAATTTGGGATCCAATCCTATCCAGTGGCCATGGATTTATCATGGATAACGGAGCTATCCGGTCCATGAAGTGCTCTAGCAAGTAGCAACATTATGTACAAAATGTATATCTCGGAATTTTCATATCGGTGACCTCAGGCCAATTTTGCTACCTCTGTATTATAAGTCAATGGGAGAAAATTCAAAACCGCCTCTCTTGGACGAAAGTCATTCTAAACACTCTCAAACACAGAATAACAAGTAACTTTGACACACTGAACATGAAAATGGCATCCGTGACCCGTGACCCCTAGGTCATCTCAGGGCACAAATGGCATCTAAAAGTTTTTCGTGACTAACTTTTGAAAGAGGCATGCTAGAGCGATTAAAACGCCTTATATGTGCTCAGGTCGACGATACGGATCCACTGATATGCAACATGACAATTTCCGGTCAGATCATGACCTTGACCTGAGGTCAAATTTTCAAATTGACCTTTCAAGATCAAATTATAGTTCATTCGATGCGTCTTGACGAGAGGAACACGATGTTGGTAAAAGAAGGCTCGTGCAAGGCTTGAGTCAAACGATATCGCAGAAAATAATGTTCCCGAAAAATTCGTCTATTTTGGAAGTTTCTGCCCCCTGCAGGCAAAACCGTTGACGTTAGGTCAAATCTAAGAAAAATGCCCAGAAAGTACGCTGATATGGCTATCAAATGCGCTTATCCGCAGCGCTGTAGCTCTATTGGCTCCCGAGTCATGCGTCGGCATCTTGCAAATTGTCGATATTCGACCTGAAAATCGGCGAAATGTGGCCTTCAATGACCCCCATGACCTGGCCTTTGACCTGACCAAAAAGGTGGCCGAAGTAGTTTCATCATTATTTTTGACGCTCTTTCGAACGAATGGCAGCTTATGGATTATGGGGGTGCAAAAACATATGCTTGGCAAATGGCAATGCACGCCTATGTTTTTGGCTGGTAATTGAGGGTGCAGCTGCACACCATGCACCCTCTCTTCCGCCGCCCCTGATTTCTTGCCACAAACGTCTTCAACCGCTTCCGAGTGAAATAATGTACGTTTATATTAAAGGTAGTGTGCCACCTTTGAAAGATTTCCCATTTTATTTTTCCTAGGATAAAAAGCTTCTGTTTTTACCTAATATCGCAAAAAAAAAATCAACAATGGGCCTGGAATAGTGCCTTTTTCGCCTAAAAGTTTATCGGTTTTCCGATATGTATAACAACTGTAGTGGGCTCACCTGCAAATAGGCGTCGGCAACAATCGCGAATGCGGCGCACATGTGACAATAAGCAAAGGTCATTATTACGGAGCGAGCGAAGCGAGCGGAGTCTCATACTGAATTAAGGGAAACTCCCGGCCGGCCGTGGGGACGCTCTTCAAAAGCTAATATCTTAGGAACGGGACATCCGATTGACAAGCGGTCTTCTTTACTGAATGTCACTTGGTCGTAAAAGTTCTGTGGTGTGATGGCCACCATGCGTTCTTGCCAACCACCGCACGTGGCGCGTGGTAAAGTTGGACATTTTTTAAGAACCCCCAAAATTGCAACCTCAATAACGGCACAACGGTTGGGCCGATTGAATTGAAACTCGGTACACAGTTAGGTCTCCATCAGATAATTCATCTGCATGTGTTAAGGTTGGGGTGCTACAGCACGTGCGCACGTGCAGGGGGCGCTCCCAGATCTCGAGAACGGCTGGGCCGATTGCGCTCAAATTTGGTACACGGTTGGGGACCAGTTAGTAGGGTGCCGTGCAAAAGTCAGTTTGGACCCCGCTTGCACGTGCGCACGTGCAGTGTGCCGCTTCCAGATCTCGAGAACGGCTAGGCCGATTGCACTGAAATTTGGCACATCGCTAAAGACCGGTTAGTAGGGTGCAGTGCACAAGTTAGTTGGAGGTACCCCCTCGCAATTTCGCACGTGCAAGGCCCATCCTCTCGCTCGCTCCGTTGGTCGCCCAAAAGGCGTTTTACTGGTAGAGTTACGACGTACGGGAATGAGTTATCAGCTGTCTAATCGTAGACAACACAATGTCGAGCCTTAAACTGTAAGCCTGTATTGGTATTGTTTCTTTTATTTGGCTGTCGAACATTATTTATGGTTTGAAATATGATTTTATGTAAAATAATTGATATGAAAAAGCCGTCTCTTAAGTTATGACCCCATTTCACCACACGCAAGTGGCAGAAATGACAATGATCAGCTGACGCATTTTTCTTGGCCGAAGTCAGAGCGCGCGGCCCGACGCACCACCACCGCACCACAAAGTATGAGCAGAAGCCGAGCCCAAAGCCAGGGCCCCGGTAACGTGAGGTAGCCGAGTCGGGGCAGCGTGCGCTGACCCAAGCCGGGGCCGCAGCTTTGGGCGCGGTCTACCGCATCCCCGCGGGCAGCCCCGGGCTATCACATGACACCGGGAGGACGCGCGGCCCCGGCTTGGGTCAGCGTACGCTGCCCCGACTCGGCTACCTCACGTTACCGGGGCCCTGGCTTTGGGCGCGGTCTACCGCACCACCTAACAGGCGTGTTCGAAACCGCAGGAGATGATGATGAACGGGTTTATCGAAACTTGATTGGATGAGCATATCGGTAATAGCGATTTCAGTGTGTGCATTTATTGTTCATAGTGGTGTGAAATGTGGTTGGGGTACGACCGACAACCCGTCGGGGCGAATTTCGCACTGGGGTACTCAAAATTTGAAGAATTTAAGACGTTTCCATGAGTTTTGAAGGTATGGATAAGTTCTAAAAATCCAGTTCTCCTTATCTGGGCCATTAACTCCATACGGTCCAGGAAAGCTGGCACACTACCTTTAAGGTATTATCATTTTGTGGAGGCTGGACAATGCCTGACCACTCACGGTTCCCTCCAGTGCACGCCAAGGGTTTTGAATTTGACAAAAGCTGTGCTCATACGGGATGGTTTTATCAGGGTATAATGGGATGATTTTCGAAAAAATAAAATATTTCATCGAGCGCTTTTCAAATGCGAGCTTGGGAACCAAAATATAGCAAAATTACAAAATAAAATAGATTTTTCGCGAGGAAAATTGAACGTTTTGCATCATTTAGTCGTCTTTTAGAAGTGCCAGAATGGTCCTGTATATCTCCAATTTATGCTGAGAGCCTTACGGTTAACTCTCGCCCATGTAGGGGGGGGGGGGTTGGTGCAACCCCCCTGAGGTTTTTCTTGGCTACATGCCGAACCGTTTCAGATAGCCTGCTCAGATTTTCAGTACCCTCTGGGGCATCCTTTGCGCAACTTTTGGTATTTTTTGTCAGGGTCATGTCAGGTCACGGAGTTATGACGTCATAAAAGGAACAACCTCCGGCCAGATTTACGCTAAATTGGAGATTGCTTCACATTGGTATAAATGCCGACTGACCTGACAAACTGATGGATTGTTTTCGAATCACAACTGGCTGATTTGACATTGGCACAATGTCCGTTGACATTTTGAAGGTTACTAAAGGTCAAGGTAAGGTCAGTGACCTCGGTTGACCTGTAATGACTTCTTGCACTTGTATGCCTTTTCGGGGTAGGTATTTTGATGCCCTGAATTCGAATTTGCTATCCATTTCAGGCATCGTCGGTTGTTTCTTGTAGTTCATTTTGGGTCAGGGTCAGGTCAGTGACGTCACACGCCTGACGTGACCCAATGCACAAATGACCTTGCAGACTTCCGATGCTCCCAACGCATCATTTTTAGAGTTATGACATCGAAATACACACCAAACACTAAAAACCGAACCCGTAACTTCAGTCACTTGACCTGACCTCAGACGCTACCGGTTAGCCTGAGACCTTAAAATCGGGTACCAATCGCTGCGACTTGTAACGGCACACACGCTCGTTTTTTCCGCGAGGCTCTAGCTCTATTAGAAGCGAAACGGCGTGCTGGGGTCGTATCAACCCCTCCGAAACCCATTTTGTTTGCGGGAAAATGAGGAACTTATAGAAAGAACACCTTTCTAATTTTTTGCATGTCGATTTGCAATGACATGAAGTTTATTTTGAAAAAATAAAAATGCGAAAAATTTTGGTCCCAAAAGTCATTAGAGGCAAATGAAAAAAGATTAAGGTTTTTGCTCAACAATGAAAATTTTTCTTTGGAATTTTTAAATTGTAATATTAATTTTTGATTCATCGCAAGCTTAGTGTTGTTTACTGTTTGTTGGTTGCTTAACCCGTTCTTTAGTTATAGGCCATCAAACTCACCGTTACAAACCGAAGTTAAAAAAATGTAATGCAATATAACTAAAAAAGTTTTGATCTGAGAACTCTGATATTTTGCCAGGCGTCTTTGGGGCCTATGATTACCCCTAGGACCGATTTTCATTAAAATCTGAAAGATGAGGGTGACGGGCCTGGTACGATCTATCGTGGAATGTCCCAGCTGTTCTGGACTGATCCCGACTAATCCCGACTGATCTCGGCTGTTCCCTTCCTTCCCTGGATGACATGTAACGTACCCGTTTCTCACACCGTGACAAGCCCCGGCCGGCCTCCCGTACCGTGCGCGGCCTGCCCGGCCCCTGGCTCCTCTACCGCATTTACCGTATCTCACCTGATTCAGCGAACTCACTTTTTGTTGAGATCTCGAAACTCGAAAAGCGCTCGATGAAATATTTTAATTTTTTCGAAAATCATCCCATTATACCCTGATAAAACCATCCCGTATGAGCACAGCTTTTGTCAAATTCAAAACCCTTGGCGTGTACTGGAGGGACCCATTGGGGCATTCCTGGACTCTACTGGGGCATATGTTAGCCGAGGCCCTGCCACACAGGCCTCGCAAAAGACCGGAGTCGTTATCTTTTACAACGTTTTACAAAAGTGAGGCAGAACTCCTTCGAACATTTCCGTGACTGTAGCAGTTGTCTACCCGCCCCAGCTGTGACGAGCCAGATACGCGCGCTCCCCGTCTGCAGCCCAAACCTCCCGTCCATCTTGACCCCGGAGTGAGTAACTCACCGGGGCACAGCGGCCGGCTGCAGCTCCTGAAGGTTACCGCAGCCGGACGGACCGGCCACCGCCGCCGCCGCCGCCGCTCCGCCGGCCCCATCCGGGTCTGTCCGCACACCAACACAGTCGCGCGTCAGACACAGCGCTTATAGGAATCAGAACCGGGAACGGATTACACATGGTATTGGTGTTTATCTAACTTACACGTCGAACAGTCTTATACTCGTATGGTGTCATGCACGGAGTACGTAATATTATAATAAAATTGTCTATTTGCAGATTACATTCGTAATGTTCTGTTATCAATGGCAAACATTTCTGCGAACTGTAATATCTGCACAGCAAGACGTGGCAAAAATCATGGCATGCCTGAACCCAGGAGCCCGAGCGCCTGACGGTACTCACAGAGGAGCGGCAGCTTGGTCTGTCTCATGTTGCTGAAGAAGACGTCCTCCAGCTTGTTCGGAGGGATGCCGAGCGGCACGTCCGAGCACAGGTCCTGCAGCTCTCCATCAAACGTTTCCTAAAGAACAACAGTCGATCAATCACCACGTAGAAATCGCAATCAATGCCACACAGCGGCGCTTACGGCGGCTTGCCCACACCATATGTCGTACAACGGCAGCGCAACGGCAGAGAACCTCCCTAGCTTCGTGGCCCGACCCGCTATGTCCTCTTTGCTCCACCCAACCACCGGGAACCCACCAGGAGCTTTGTGAGCCGTCGGGACACTGACCTGGAAGTCAGTGAGCTGGAGGAAGCCGCGCGGCCGCTGCAGCGCCGGCGCGCCCGTCGGCCAGGCGTGGCGCAGCTCGCGGCGCAGCACCTCGTCCCCGCAGAGCACGGAGACGGCCAGGCCGGCGGCGGCGGCGGTCGGCTGGCTCGGCGGCACGGCCACGGTCAGCTGCTGGGTCTCCCCGGCGGCCACCACACAGCGCGCCGGCAGCGCGGTGGCCGCACCGTCCGGCACGCGCTCCCGGCACGTCGAGTCTGCGGCGGGCGAGGGGGATAGATCAGTCAGCGACGCGCGACTCGTGAACCGTCTGCGAGCACCCCCGTCAGACGGGACAGCAGTGATGAGTCTTTCCAAACGATAAAAGCGGCTGATCACAACAGAGTTTAGCCTTCGATACCCACAATATCATAGTCACCCATGTCATAATTACGACATAATTACGACCCAGGTCATAATTACGAAGTTCCGCGGAGCCGGCCACCGAGCTACGCAGTATCGCACTTAAAGCCTACCCGGCGCCCACAGTCCGCCATCTCATCTCCCATTGATAGTTAATGCACTCATCAGCCCACTCAGCACCCACCGACCCCCTCTCCACAAATCACTGCTCAGCCTCAGCAGTCAGCACCCACCGACCCCCTCTCCCCAAATCACTGCTCAGTCCACTCAGCACCCACCGACCCCCTCTCCACAAATCACTGCTCAGCCTCAGCACCCACCGACCCCCTCTCCCCAAATCACGGTTCCCATATCCTCCGCCCCTGCCCCCACCCCGGCCCCCGCTCCCCATACCCACCTGTGCAGACGAACAGGCGGACGTAGGCGGCGCGCGGTCCGCGGTTGGAGACCATCAGGCCGGCCAGCAGCGAGCCGTCGGGTGCCGTCATGTTGAGCAGCAGCGTCAGGCCGGCCGTCGGCTGGCGGGTGTTCAGACACACCTGGATGTTGGCGGCGCCGCCATAGCCGCACAGCGGGATCTGAGAACACGGCGCACAGAGGGGACTGTCGGTCGAAATGGAGTCCAGACAAACAATTTACATCAAGAAGACGGCAATTACTATATCCAGCCAGACCTTATTCTTGACTCTCGAGACAATTAGTATGCACAGAGTACCAACAAGACCGAAATGATAGAACAAGTACCTAACCAATTCTGAACCTATCGACAACAAGCATGTACGGAAATCGGCCGTCTATCAAACAAACGTTTGCAAATGTGTCAGTGGAATGTGCCCAATGCCTAGACTCACCACGGCGGCGAGTCCTGTCGGCTGGGC
The DNA here is from genome assembly GCF_019059575.1 of Amphibalanus amphitrite. Classification (NCBI taxonomy): domain Eukaryota; kingdom Metazoa; phylum Arthropoda; class Thecostraca; order Balanomorpha; family Balanidae; genus Amphibalanus; species Amphibalanus amphitrite. The sequence continues at coordinate 209,709 of NW_024882418.1, read as the reverse complement.
GGCCTGTGAGGATTTGTGTAAGTGTATAGCACAGTGCGTGCCACTCACCACGGCGGCGAGTCCTGTCGGCTGGGCGGCCTTGCGCACCAGCACAGAGTCCCGGTAACAGTCGGCGGCAGGCGGGGCGAACAGTACCGGTACGCGCCTCTCGGTGGCCGGCGGCAGCGTCAGCTCCAGGGCCCGGCCCGGCTGGTCGCCCTGAAACTGCCGGGGCGCGGGGAGGCACCGGTCACACCTGGGTCCGGGTGGCACTCCTGACTCGAGCGCCGATCGGTCGTCGTTTTTAATCAGCATGCCGATTGCTGAATGCTGGTGATTCCTGGCCTTTCAATGGTAAAATAGACTATGAGTTGCGGTGTTCACCAGTGAGAGGCCGAGATACATCAGTAAGTCAGCTCCACAGCAGACCGAGGCTCGATAGTACGGTGATAGGTCAATGTTTGAACACTTTACCTCTGGATTTGTGCACAGTTGGCGAGCGAAAGGCCATTATTTTTCAACATCTCGTTATTTCTACTTTATTGACGATAAACCTCCTGCCAGCTCCCTCTAGCTCGGACCTTCTGTCCATGCATTGCAAAAAGCACACCACCCCGAGCCCGAGCAGTTCTCCCACAAAGGGTTTGGAACACTGAGCCGTCGGCGGCCTCTCCTTTCCTCCTGCCCACCCACCTGGAACACCGAGCCGTCGGCGATCTCCCGGTCTCCCACCAGAGGCCCACCCACCTGGAACACCGAGCCGTTGGCGATCTCCCGGTCTCCCACCAGAGGCCCACCCACCTGGAACACCGAGCCGTCTGCATCTCCCAGTCTCCCACCAGACCAGTGTTCTAAAATTGGATATTGGTTGGGTGTGCCGATGAAGAAAAAAAATCTTAGGATGAAAAAAAAGAAAGTAAATAACTGCAGTATTTTTGCAAAATGGTTTAATGCCAATTTTTATGCTAACTGATAAACCAGGATTTCATGTCAGGATCTTGACAGGGTGTGGAACAAAAGGATGTGGGTGCATCAACTGTCAAGTGACAAGTGAACTGGCTGTTGGGAATACATGAAACTCTTTTCAGAGATGAAGTAAAGTTGGTCATTCATATTTTAGAGATGAAAATATTTTCCCCATTAGGTGTGATTTGCCACCAAAAAGGCTGAAAAATGAAACACTGCCAGAGGCCCACCCGCCTGGAACACCGTACCGTCGGCGATCTCCCCTCTCCTTCTGCCTACCCAGTACCCACCTGGAACACCGAGCCGTCGGCGATCTTCCGGTCTCCCACCAGAGGCCCACCCACCTGGAACACCGAGCCGTCGGCGATCTCTCGGTCTCCTACCATAGGCCCACCCACCTGGAACACCGAGCCGTCGGCGATCTCTCGGTCTCCTACCATAGGCCCACCCACCTGGAACACCGTACCGTCGGCGATCTCCCCTCTCCTTCTGCCTACCCAGTACCCACCTGGAACACCGAGCCGTCGGCGATCTCCCGGTCTCCCACCAGAGGCCCACCCACCTGGAACACCGAGCCGTCGGCGATCTCCCGGTCTCCCACCAGAGGCCCACCCACCTGGAACACCGAGCCGTCGGCGATCTCTAGCGCGACGCTCAGCGTCTCGGAGTCGGAGTTGTTGCGGAGGCTGAGCGGCCGCGAGTCGCCGCTGCCGACGGCCGTGCCCGTCCAGAGCAGCGGGCCGCGCGTCGTCTCCAGCATGTCGAGCTCGATGGCCGCCTCCAGATCTGCGGACGGCAGGTGGGCCATCGGCGAGAGTTCGGCCACGCACAGCTCGGCGTCCGGGAACAGGTCCGAGACGGGCGACAGCTCGGCCACCGAGCGCAGCTCCGGCAGCTCGCTGAGCTCGGCCAGGTCGCTCAGCTGGGAGCACAGCTCGCCGGACTCGGACATGGCGGAGGGCGCGGCGGGGCGACCGCTCGGGCACCGGTCCTAAGTCGGAGTGGACGAGCGTCACGCCCCGCGGCCGCGGCGGCCACCGGAGGTCACAGGGGCGGCGCCAGGCCCGCCGCCCGGGCGGGCCATACGCGCACACACGCACACCGGGCCGGGTTTGCGAGCCGCTTTTTACGCTCTTTTGGTTTAATTGCGCCTCGATACAAGCAGTTTTAGGGGTGGCGACGGGGGATCGTGGGCCCTAACCCATCAAGAAGAACAAAAAGACAGTGGATCGCGGGCATTTGTCCCTGTACAATAGTGGGAATTCAGCGGGAAAATACACGATGAAAATAGCATGCAAAGATTCAACGATGTTTAGCCAAGTTAACACCAAATACCCGAATAAGCGGGATCTTTGATTTTCAGAAACTCAAGTGCAGCGCCAATATAAACTTTCCTGTCAGGCGAGCAGATAACACACTTCAAAAAATAAAGAAATAGGGGAGGAGAATTGAGCATCGACTGAACCCGCATTAAACACATTTACGTGCAACAACATATCATTAGAAAATCAGCACTTCGACTCGCTTCCCTGGGTGCCGTTCAGGTTAACCCCCGCCCGTACTGCCGTTTTTCCAGAGCTGCTAACGTATGGGGGGCCGGGGGATCCGTTACACCCCACCCCCGCCGTTCTGCACCTGGCCGAAGAAGAGCTTCGCGGAAAAAAACGAACGTGTTGAAAAGAAGCCCGTGACGAAAAGAAGCCTATGAAATCCAAATTTAAGGGCCTAGGTCACCGGTTGGCATTCCATGCCAGTTAAATAACCCAAAAGACGGGAAATCGGGAAATGTTATAAGTTCTTATAATGCGGTAGCTATGGGGGGTGGGGGGTGGGGGGTGGGAGTCAGGGTCGTCTTTTCGAATCTCAAATTAGTTTGATCTTAAATGATGTATTCATGTATCTGGGGTAGGTCGGGTCGGCTCAGGTCAACTAGAAGGCGTCCTGTCGGCTATCCATAGTAGGAGCGAACAACCAGTCAGCTTCGTAACGTATTGCTTAGTTCAAAACTACTTTTCAAGGTGTTCAAATTGGTGATTAGTTCGAAAGCAGCTAAAAAAAACTACCCTTAAAAGTCGTAAACATCGAAAAAGTCATCTGAGGTCACTAAAGGTCAATGACCTTAACCTGACCTGGCCACCGCGGCGGTCCGGTGCCCTCCATAGCAGCGCACCTGACGCTGCCCCTGCGACCCGCCCCCAATCGCCGGCGGGCGGGCGCGCGCCAAGGCCGGCAACGAGGAGACAAGGAGACGCGGGAGTGTGGCGCCCAGCGCCAGGAGCTACCGGTAAGGTCCGGAGAGAACCAACGGTTTTATTGTCCGGGATTTGCTGCGCTTTGGGTTAGACGTATTCTTAGCGCTATAGGTAATGCATTAGCTGGATTTCAGTTGGTGGCGCTGTGGGGATCTGCTATAAATCAACAGCTTTTTCCACTTTCCACTTTCCGCAACAGCTTCTCACCGCGCGTTTTGGCCCCAGTTTTGCTATTTGTTCCGATGGGAAACAAACTTGACTCAAATATCTTTAAAAAACGGTTCATATTTTTGGGTGAAATTTGGTATATATTCATTTTTGCTCTGTCTGAACCACGGTCCATCATGTTTCTGCCAAATTCGTTCAACTTTTTTGAAGGTAGGACTAGGGTCCCTTTAAATCCCGCACCGATGGGGGATGGGTCGTAGGACTCCGTTTTCATGAATTACTAGCGTAGGTAACGATCAGCGGGTACTAGCAAAACTTTCAGTAGGTATTTTGCCTTTTGTATGTTATCCAGTTTAACACCAATCCTGAAAATTAAATGGGCCTGAGCAAAGTCAGCTGGCTTTGACCTGTGAGCTGTTTGAGTTCCCTCACTCAATTTAACTCGCGTCTGCTGGCCAGAGTTGCACCTTGACACATGCCAGTGCAGTGCCCATTACCAGACTTCATGTGATTACAAACATATGAATTATGAAATGATGCTTATCTCATGGATTCTGATAGGCGTGAAGTTCAAGTCAAGGCCATTTACCTCTGATGACGTCTGACTATTTTTCAACTCATTTTCAAATCAAACTTAATGCTAAACGTGATGATTCAGTAAACAAGAATAAAAAGATGTGATTAGTTTACCTATGGAGGGGGGGGGGATTGGAGAACTAATCCAAGTTCTTTCCTAGGAGAGCAGCAGTGCCACCTAACATTAAATATCTGCTAGCATAGTAGGCAGTAGCATACCATCAAAGTTCAAAAGAATGCGCTATTCACTTATTAGGTTTCACTGTACAGGGTGTCCGGGAAGTCCTGGCGCTTTTCAACATTTTTAAAATAAATGCCTTTGGTCCATAGATACTCAACAAAAGAACAAAACAATGACCAGAAACACCAAGCCACATGCTTCTGCTAAGTGCCCATTCATTGTAACCACCGTCTGTGCCGACGACAGCCTCGACGCAAGGGTGGAAACGCCTGCGGGTTTTAACGATGCAGGACATTTCCTGTCCTCCCATGCTGTCATGATGCGAGTCTTCAGCGACTCCAGGCTGGGATTAGAGTTGACCTATGCAGAGCTTATTCTGTAAAACGCGTAGCATGCCTTAGTCGAGCGGGTTAAGGCTGGGAGAATAAGGTGGCCTAATCTAATTTCACCGCGGTGACCTGGTCCGCCGAGCTCCTCTGTCAGTTTGGTTTGGATGGCAGCGGCGTTGTTGGAGGGCGCTCTGTGCTGTTGAAGTGCAAAATGACCGTTAGGGCAAGTCGCCTTGATCCTCCCTCGTGTCCAGGAACCCCTCGTGGACGAGCCTGTCATTCATTTATTTGACCTTGACGAAGATGATGGGATGGAACATTTGTGTCCATCAGACCCCAGATATTCTTCGATTGCCGCTGAAATGCTGCTTCAGTCTCAGCAGCTTTGGCATACCGTGGTCGTAACTGAGTTATAATATTTTCTAAGAAATTTCCGAGCCGGAATGCACCATTGCCTGCTCAACCGTTCGCCGGGAAACGCCGCATCGCGCTGCAACTCGCGCCTCGTTCAAGCCGCACCGGGCCCCCGCGCGCGGGCTCTCAGCGACAAGGCGCATCTTTGCCCATATACCTATCACTGAAAACGGTTTCAAAGTCATATTTATGCGACCCCTAGCTGACCGGTGAACGAGGGGTCATATCTGCAGTGGTGATTGGTTGAAAGTCCAATAATTACCGCGCGCGTTAGACGACGTCCAAACGAGGCGCCAGGACTTTCCGGACACCCTGTACATCGATATTGCCTAACTTTTCAATGACCATAAGTTTCTTTGATTAATATTTAAAGTTTTTAGACTCATTGTGACCAGCTTGGAAAATTAGAAATAAGAGTTCTAAAATAAGTGACATAGGTATTGCCAAAATGTAAAATGAGAAACCAATCTTAATTATCATCAAACATAATTTAACTTTTTTAACTTGGTACCTAATGCTTATACTATCTATCGTTCAAAGATTTATCATTTTCTTCTCATCATTGATTACATAGCTATTTTAAGAGCATTCTTGGTAAACTGCTCCAAGATGAAAGAGCAATGCAGCCATGGGTCATTTAGGTATAAAAATACCAAATGTAGGCAATTGCTAGTTGAGTTTCCCATAAAGCCCCCCTTTGGGCCCAGAGCACCACAGGCCTGTCAGGAGCACCATCAGTCTAGCAAGAGCACCACAGACCTGCCAGAGGCACCAGAGGCCTGCCAGGGGCACCACTGACCTTGCAGGGGACAGAGGCACCACTGGCCTTGCAGGGGACAGGGACACCTTGGGCCTGTCAGGGGCACCTTGGGATTGTCAGGGGCACCACAGGCCTGTCAGGGGCACTTAAGGCTTGTCAGGGGCACCACAGTCCTGTCAGAGGCCCAGGGGCACCGCAGTCCTGACAGGGCCACCACAGGCCTGGTGAGGGCACCACAGGCCTGTCAGGGGCACCAGAGGCCTAGCAGGGGCACCCCAGAAGACACTAAACCCCCTCCCCCCAAAAAACTGAAAATAGGGCATCACCAAAATTTAGTGGCCAAAATCCATTGAGTTTTTAATTTTTGGTATAGGTAGAGGCACACACTTCAATTCATGACCCTCCCCTTGGAGTTTTCCTAGATCTGCCCCTGCATATTTTGTTGATGAGCATTTCTGAAATAACCAAGGAAGTGGGATGCTTGCCAACTGAGAATTTATCCTTTGGTACAATGCTTATCCAACCAAAAGACTATAATAGCCTAATCAATGTCCTGTCATGAAATACGTGTTACGCAGCATAATATACACACCAGATAATACACATACATGAAGATTGAAGTGTGCTCATCAGTCATCACACTGCAAGAATGTCAGAGAAGACAAAATGGCACTTATATATGGCGTAAATGACAATTACCTACTCATCAGCATAACATGTGCTTCTAGTTCTGTTACTCTGTACTTCATAGGTAACCCATGTTATCATATCATTTTGACCTTAGCCTTTAAATCTCAAACATCATCAATGACCGGCATCTTCCGCATCACTTCCATTATTCCTCAGGAAGGCCTGAATTTCGGTATTCTCTTAGCAGATGTCGCCCCTGCTGCCATATCTAGTAGGGTAGGTTGTAGGTTTGAAGGTAGGGTTAGGTCAGGTTAGATTATGTTTTGTTACGTACCTATATATTTAACTGTGAAAAGACAATTGCGGCGGCCGGCGCACGTGAGACGTAGATATGGCAGCAGCCAGCAAGGGCAAGGTCTGCTAAGAGCGTATCTAACCTGAATTTGTACCTATATAAAAAGTGCAGCCTGTGGGTCGTGGGAACCTGGAAAATGTTGCAGCGTACAAAAGCGACAAAACAACTAAATCAGGCACCAGCTATAATGAATGCATGACAAACACCAGATGATCAAGTGTTTCAAATGCCTTCACTGACCTTCACCACTACCTACCCTTTATGGCAAGGTCAATGACCTGACCATAAAGGGGTCACCAAACCACTATGCCAACAACGAGTAAATTGTAGAGACCCTTCTTGACATGGGTCGTTAAATGTGACCATTTTACTTAAGATCCAACTCAGACATCACATTTCAATTCTTGATCTAGCTCGCCGCTCACCAACGTGAACGGGAGTAAAACAGTGAGTAGAGCGAGCATCAGGCACGTGCCGATTGGATCGGCGCAGTCAGTGCTCCGACCACCGCGGAGACGGACGGTCACAGGGTATATAGAACTTCTTACCAGATTGAAATGACGGCAATCACTTTCTTGCACTGTTGAGACAATACTTCTCAATATGCATTTGACCCAGCCCTGATCGGCGGCCCACTTTCAACCCCAATCGCCATATTGATATTGACCCCAACGACATAAACGAAACAAACAACCAACACGCACGCCGCGTGAAATTCAAGGACGTGAGAAATCGTTAGGTCATTCGCCTGCCTTTGGCGAAATGACGTAAGAAAAAATGACGTCATTGGAAAGTTTTTTAACCGAAATAAACGCTCCAGGTAAAACTAAGAAATGTGTTTCTTGGTAAACGTCGGCTTCAACGGCGACCCCAGGCTATTTCTTCAACCATACAATTACCTGTTCCCTCACATTGACGCATATTTACGTCTGGACAACGAGTTGCGGGGAAAAGTGCTGATTTTGTTGCAGTTTTAGGAGCCGGTGATTAGGCTGGATTTTTGGGTTACTTTTTCGTTCCGATTCATGTATTTCATAGTGTTTGGCTTTTGAATATTTTAGTTCTTTCAGATAAATATTACTTGCTTTACAACTTTTGTAAAAACGTTTCATTTTTTTATAAGCCGACCGTCAGAGTCCTAAAAAATACATCAGCACTACAATCATTGTAAACAAACAAATGGAGCACCACTTGGCTATGTTCCAAGGCCATTTTTTAGTTTATCTGGTGGTTTTTTTACTCTTGTACGTCGTTTTGTTGGATGAATTGAATCCCTTAAGATTGACTTATATCATATTTAAGAAGCATGTTGACTGAAAACAATCTGAAGTATCCAGGAGGCTGACAGAGGTCCTGACTCCTGAGCAATATCAATATTGATATCAAGTTGAACAAGTTATGAAATTTGGTTGATAAACGCAAGTTGATCGGGCTCATATATCAGCAAGAAAAATTAAAATTAAAAGAGCTTATTGGCCAAAAACAAGCTATAATATTGCAGACCTTGGAGCAATACTGAAGAGCACGCTGAGCAGGATCATTACCTTACCTTACCTTCGTGGTGATCGGGATTGAAAAGGCCACTTGGCCTGGGGATCCCGCTCTCATCGAGCTCGTGTCGGGATACAGGCTAGGCTCTCAGGGATAGGGGGAGTCGTACATGATGCCACCCCAGTGCTTGTCCAGCTGGGCCTTGAACTGGTTGACGGACTGTGCCGTGACCACCGCGCTTGGTAGGGAGTTCCAGTCGTTGATGACCCTGAAGCTGAACGCGTTTCTGCGCACAAGTTTGGTGGCCCGCGGTTTCTCGAGCTTCCACTCGTGGCCCCTGGTTCGAGCTGATGACCATGCCAGAAAATGTTGACTGATGAGCGCATATTGATGTATTGGTATGAACATTGAATGATAACTTACAACAGCAAGATAAATTAGTGCTAACTATCAAGTTAAAAATCTAGAATGAATGGACTTGGGCAGTTTTACTATGCTTAGATGCTATGCAGATTGTAATGTGCATCAGGTTCTCAGTGTCTGGCAAGTGGCAAATGAAAAATGCGATCATTCCATTGCTACTGGAGGAGAAAGCTTGGATCACTAAATCCACTTCATGTTGATTTTGATGTTAATCATCACTGTAGGTATTTCTTGAAAAAAGGATTGTAGTAAAATTGTCAATGTGACAATCCATGCAACAATGTGATCATATAATGTGTTCATAGTCATTCGTAATAGTGATTATTGGTCCAATATACAATGGCAAAGCTCTCAGTCTCAGCTTTTCTTCCTGTGGGTGGCCAGTAGTGACTCAGAGCTTAGTAGAAGTATTAGTTTTCTTCACAGGGCTGGGATAAAAAGTACTGAGGGTAATCTTCCACCAAGGAACTCTACTTTGACATGGTATGAGATGTAGACACAAGTAGGTTATAGGTAGGTGCTTAGTTCCTATAGTCAGTAGTTGTGTATGTTTAGTCGGGTTAGCTTAGATTAGATTGTTAGTTTTTTAATTTGCCAAGTGTCCATAAAAATGTGACCTGAGCAATGAGCATACCTGACTAACCTGACATCTGACCTAACCTCAATCATCACACATATTTGCAGCCCACCCAAGACCTGCATTGGCATAGCAGTAGCACCCAGTTATAGGTAGGTACTCACCCTAACTCAATCTTACCTGCTAACCTTCAACTTGCCAAAAGTTAGCTCACATTGCCAAGCTGCATCCAGGGAAACAGTCAACTGAGGAACTGGCTCATTGGGTGGCTGGTGTGAGTCTGTGCATTTAAAGTGTTTCTTCTCTGAAGCTGCTCTGCACTGCTGTATGTCATGTTAGATGCTCAGAAAATGTGGGAAATGATAACTAAGCTACTTCAGTGCTTTGTTTATGCTCGAGACATGAACAAGTACAGATCCTCCTGCAGGGTACAGCTATGAGTTAGGTGCTACGTGAGTATGTTATGTGAATGTGCTGTTCCCTGTTTAACCATAGTAAGTATACAAACAAGCACAGGGTCACAGTTATATTCAATCTCCACATAAACATACGACAAAAACGGCCATATAGCCTAACTCCGAAGTCCGAACACACCACAGATGACTTAAGCCTTTGCAGGCACAAAAATGTTTTGATTAACAGGACAGGTATACAATATATCCTCTGTCCTTGGGAGATCTTGCTGCCAAGTTGAGGTACGATGACTGAACTTCAGGATTGATCAACCTTTTCTTAGCCACTGCTTATTTATGAGAAAGACCAAATGTTTGTTTGTTTTGATTTACAGGACATGTATACAATATATCCTCTGTCCTTGGGGATCTTGCTGCCAAGTTGAGGTACGATGGCTGAACTTCAGAATAGATCAACCTTTTCTTAGCCGCTGCTTATATACGAGAAAGACCAAATGCTTGTTTGTAAACTGCGTTGAAAATTTAATGATCCACCTTTAATTCTGACATGAAGGCACAAATGAAATAGTTCCCTCTCCTTTTGGAATACACAAAGCAAAATATTTAATAAATTTTAGTGGATAGACAAGAGCAATTAGCATGGCTTCCCTCAAGTTAACTTCTGGCACTAATGAATTACACTGACGCTTATTCGCTTCATATTTTGTAACAAACGCGCTAAAACTGCAATATAACACCACTATATGCTTCTTGACAAAATGCAATAGTAGTAAAATTTAGCCCTGATGGCATTCATTCTTGGTGGAAACGTAATTACAAAATATTTTGTAGTAACGTTTAAATTCCGGCCGAAAACAGTGCACGGTTTAAAAAAGAATCATTCCCAATGACGGTCCATTCTTGCGGTCCTGAAATCGCCACTATTTCCGGCCTCTCCAACGCAACTCGTTGTCCAGACGTAAATATGCCACATTGACATAGCACAAGGGATCGAAAGGCAGTCTCAGACGCTGCGGAGGGGCCAGGGGGACGGACACATACCCCGGAAAAATTTGTTAGTCAAAAACAACTCCTAGGATTTCGATTTTTACCCACTGATATGTGATTTAACCCTCGCCGGCCGAGGGGGGGGGGCGGGTGCCGCCCCCCCCATAGGGTTTTTTCGCGATAGCTCCGAACACGCTGGCGATAGAGAGCTGAAACTTGGCATACCTGACCTTTGATCCAAGCCGGATCTTTTGACACCAACCGCATTTTTGGGTCAGGTCAGGTCACTGACCTATGACGTCATAAGTGAACCTCTGCACGGTCTTCAGATGTCGGAACTTCGCAATGCCCTCACTGCCAGAGGAGATGTCACAGGGAAATGAAACTTGCAGGATCTAGTATCCATTATGAGTCCCACAACTTGTATATCTCGGATTTTTCCTAAAGGTCATATGAGGTCAGGTCATTTTCGTGACCTCACCATTATAAGTCAATGGGGAAAAATGAAAACTGCTATTCTGGCGCCGGGAACGATCTCCAACTATCTCAAGCACACAGAATCGTGATTTGATGCACTCCTTGCAAGGTTAGATGCGTCACTTTTGCAATGTTGACATTGCGTGACGTCATTTATGACGTCATCAAGGTCATATTAGTTTTTCGTCAATAACTCTTGATCAAATTGAGCTAGCGAGTCGGGAAAGCCACCAATGGACTCAGGAAGACCTGCCGAATCGAATGATATGCGACATGACCTCTTTCGACCAACTTCGTGACCTGGGGGTGCTGACCTGACCTTGACCTGAGGTCAACACCCCAAGTTGACCTGACCCGGACAAAAAGTATATCATTCGACGCGCCTGAGCGAGACGAACACGATGCTGCCAAAATCGGCGCTCTGCGGCCGTTTTTTGCGAAGTTATTCACCAAAAACTGAACCGTACCTTGGGGCACTTGACCTGACCTCAGAGGTCACCGGTTGACCTAGGACCTTAAAATCGGGTACCAATCTCTGCGTCTCGTAACGGCGCACACGCTCGTTTTTTCCGCGACGCGCTAGCTCCACCAGGGGCGAAACGGCGAGGGGGGGGTCGTACCCGCCCCCCCCCCCCTCGGCCGGCGCGTATGTAGAAAACCAATAGGTCCGGCGAGGGTTAAGTAACACATACTTAAAGGTTATTTCATTTTATTTCCATTCTAAGAAAACGTCAATTTCGGACGCTGAGGGAATGGATATTGATTATTGAGGACCCCGATGCCCCCCTCCGCTCCCTAGATCCGCCAGTGCGCGGCACAGAGCCATCAGCCGATATGCAAGATTTCTTCGAGGAGGGGTTAGTGACAAGCATTACAATAAGATTTATTCGAGGAGGGGTTAGTGAACAATCATTACAATAGAGTTCAGCCACAGTGCGATGGGTGTATGCTCTTGTACAGTGTGTCTAAAAAGAATGTACCGTCGCCACTACGTGGCGCTGGTGTCGCGAGCCGGTAGTTGGCTGAATCCGCACCAGACCACACATTCCCAGGCGCTAGGTGACAGCTGCGCAGCGGCCGGTAGTAGCGTAAGCCCGAACCTTCGTGACACGACCCCAGGGGGGGAGGGAGGGGAGCGGGCGGGGCAGCGCGTGTAGGGAGGGGTGCTCCAGCAAGCTGGCAGTTGTCGCGGCCAAAGATCAAGGGGTCACACACCAAGCGGACGGACGCTGATGTGGGTTCGTGGGGATCATGAACTTGTGTGTGGTAGGTGCGTCTTGTGATGCACGGGTGATACGCCAGGTCTAAGCCAAAGGATTCCGGGGAGAGCTGAAGAAAACACCTGGTCAACTACGGCGAATAATAGTGCTGAAAAATGGAAAGTATGGGTCAATGCAAGCCTTCATGACTATAAACAACTTTCTGAGGACGCAAAGGCCAGCATTGAATAACGATATCCGGATCGAAATTAGCAATGATTTATAATTAAATGCCGAACTATAATAGCGCTGCAAAACCCTCCTAGTAAATTGTCAAGTCGGATTATACCCACTTGAATTAAACTATCCTAAATAAAATTGTTAATTAACTTTCTAACACTGACGTTCTTTATCATACGATAAGCATGAAGATTCAGCATCTTCCGCGTTCAAACAATCACCTGTAAGGCTAGAACATTAATGGCCAGGTAAAAACATGGTCGGGATTTGATTAACCGGATTATAAGTCGATTTTTTTAGTCGGGATTTGATAAGTCGGATTTTTTTACGCCAACCGCAAGTCAGGTCACTGATCTATGACGTCATAAATGAGCAGTCCTAAAATGAACTGTGTGAAACTGTCCTAAACTGTCCTCAACATTTTAGGACTGTGTGCACACTCCTAAAATGTTCCAACTTCGCAACACCCTCAGTGCAGAGCTTTCATCAGGGAGACACCGGTTGGTCACGTGACTCGGAAACAAAAATCAGCTGATAGAGTGGCGGAATCGCCGTAATCAAACACGAATAATCCCGGACGATAGAGCGGCAGTATAGGAGTTTTCTTCACAACAGGCAAACATTGCAATGTTTTATCATTTTATGATCAAGAAACGTTCATAAACCATATATTTCTTCGATGATTACTGCCGCAACCGATGCGCACATATCGTAGCCAGCGCATAAAGCTGTGCTTTGCGATATTAAATGTAAAGAAAAACATTCTATATCTTGCTTCAACCTTCTACTTACGCTTTTATAATTACGACAGCGACACCATACGGCCTATCGACGCTATGCAACTCCATGGAGTGTCCGGCCGCACTCTTCCGAGTGTGCCGAGATCAGAGGCGGACCATCCGCGGCACGTCCAGCTGCACTGCCCGGTCGCTGGGAGGGCGACACCTAGCGCCGCTCTGGACGCTCGCTTCCGCGCACAACTAAGCTACCTGGCTACGACTGTGGGAGGGGAGGAGCCAGGAGGAAAACCAATAACAGTCTGATGAGCCAATGGAGTCTGCGTCTGCGTGCCGCGGCAATCAGCGCCCTTCCGCGCGCAGACGGGAGCTAGAGCTATTCATCTCGTTTCCTGTTTTCGCTGGTCCGCCAGTCACCAGCACCGTTCCGTACCCTCGATCGTAGCCATTCAGCCGTGTTGCCCTATACAACAACAGTCAGCAGCCTCGGATCGCGCCAGTCGGCCGCCAGAGAATCTATATTATCTATTTGCCGTACAGCATTGCAAGCGTTACAGTGTTTGCAGCCGGGTGTAATCAGTAGTTGACACATTTTATGTTTTGTATCACAAAATTTAAAAATTCATTGAAATATATTCACTTTAATTTGCATACAGCTTTTGATTCTTGACGCGGATTGTTAGCCCTTGCTACATCAAACAGCCAACGTCCATATTTCTGTTTCCAGAGCTGCAGTGCTGGACACCGAAAGTACATTATGTTCTAATAATTCAATCCAAAGGTACATAGATTTCACGACAAACTTCTAGGTTCCAGAGCAAGTATTTTCTCGCCAGAAGCGCGCGATTGATTGCAGCTGGCGCGCTCACGATAACTAATATCGCGCTCGCCAGAACCTGCCGGTTACAGCCACTCACACCTTACTAATCCAACCTCCGTCCCATTTATCATTTATTAGCATATCGAGACAGAATGAGACTACGACATAATCGTCAAATTACATAACACAAATTGCGGGACGTCATCGGAGAGCCCGTTAAAATACCAAACCCCAATCTCGGCCAACACCGTTGGGACGGGCGGGGGGGGGGGGGGCGGGAAGGGCTTGAAGCTGGGGGACGTATCGGCGTATCCTTCATAGACACGGGTGTTTCGCAACGCTGGAGCGTCGAGCCGAATTCGTCTCAATCGCCGCACTAACACAGCAGCGCTGCGTAGCGCGCTGCAGTACGCTGCCGTGAAACAGGGCCCAGGAGTCGGATGGTCTCGGCGGCGGCGGCAGCGGTGACGGCGCTTGTCACCGTGGAGCCCTTGAACGACGCCGTCAGCTCGAGCACCGGCGACTAGTGACCTGTAACAGAGCGAGTCGCGTCACGTCACGTCGTCACCTTTCAGTCGCGACGGCCGTTATATAAACAGTTACTGAGAACATCACGTACCAGCCACGGCGACCGTCACATTACAGTCGCGGTGATCGTCACACAGCAGTCACGGCGACCGTCACAGGTCACGACGGTCATCAAATACCAGCCACGGCGAGTATGACTCATAGTCACAACGTCTTCTGTCGCACACTCAGTCATAATTACAGTACATTAGCCTGTGCATAAACATCTCATCCAAGAAGTCCAAGCCCGATTATTACCCGCGTAGGGCTGCGGTTTGGTGGCGTGCGGCGACCGGCCCGACGGTTCAACGCCGGTGCTTACAGCGGGTCGATCCTGACTAGTTCAACTGGCAGCTCACCGACACGGACTGGACACCAGTGTTAAAGCAGCAGAGACCTATGGAGAAGTGGGAGAAATTTCGCAGGATTTTCCTATCACAACTCGACACAGTGGCCCAGGCGTCCACAACTCGACAAAGTGGTGACCAAGGCGCAGCTGCGCCCCCCCCCCCGTTCGCACAATTACTGACCTGGAGATAATGTGATGGTTTCTGGACAATGTGGCTTGATACTGGCCACCACACTCTGCAACTTCCTGCCAGGTGACGTCCTTCAGCTGGATCGAACCGCTGTCTTCAGAAGTCAGAACCGCCGACAGCAACGAGCCTGTTGAAAGATAACATGCTCAGAACTAAAAAACCACAAAGTATACAATGGAAACGACTAAGCTGGCCACAGGCACGGTACACAACGGCGGTCTTTTATGCTCAGGAAGTTCCATCGCCACAAAAGATTGCAAATGGCTATGTTATAAAAAAACTCAGATATCACATATCTAGTCTGATAATGGATACCTGGCCGCACGTCATGTGGATGGCAGCATGGCTTGAGCTGTGTGCTTTGGCATTTCCATGGTGACATTGGGCCCCATGCATGGCGCTGGTGTTTCGTCTGCATGTGCATGTCTGCATCTACTGATCTGGGGTCCAGTTTCCAAGATCTCTTGAGCGTGCTGGGCTGCTAAGTTAATAGATATATTACACTACGCATTCGCGATGGTCTACAGTGATAAAATTGTGGTAAATGGATTTTCTCCTCAGTCCTCTTCTTTTATTCCAACCCTTATTTCTCACTGCCGTTTGGCTGAGGCACCTTGAGGCTTGATGCAGAACGAGAATGCCCATGCCGTGTGGCACACCTTTGATGAGCGTCTGTCCCAGCCAGCATCTGTTAGCAGTGGCTAGGTGGCTGTGCATTAGCAGACCCCTCTGTCAAGCTGACTTGGCTCAGAAACTAGCAGGAGGTTGAGTGTGCATCCTACGATGGGTAGCTGCTCATCTATGTGGCTCTGTGACACAGGATCAGATCAGCCTGGGAGAGAAGAAAGCCAGTCAAGGCAGTAATGGGATGTTGCCAGACTGGCAAAATAGAAAGTACTATGCCACAAGATACAAAATCAATTTAAAGTTTTGTTGGGTTGGGCACTTTCAAGTTTTGGCCCAAAAAGACTAGAGTTGGAGGAATGATAGGAATTAGGGGGAGCTATTGGTATAGGCAAGCACCCTGGTACAAGTCATTGGGGCTGAGCCCATCCAGTGGACAGGGCACCCAGCCCCTGACACTGCACCTGGCTCCGTGTATGCTCCTACTAGGGGAGCTTCCCACATGGGATGAAAGTGTCTGCCCAGCCCAGAACAGGGGGTTGAGGCATAGAGACTAGAGAGGGATTTCTGGTATTCATATAGCAGGCATCTCACATGCTGCCACCCATTTGTGAAGTCGCTAGACTCTTCAGTTCTTGAGACATTTACATAAAATTCGCTTTTAAATCTAATCAAATACCTATCTAGTCTAAGAGAACAAAACATTATCTAACCTGACCTAACCTTACCTACTAAACTAACAACTTACGGTTTATGGTAAAGCTGGCGTCACTGTCAGTTGGTAGGGTGTAGGGTATAGGTTAGTATGTTAATAGCCAATAGGTAAGGTTAGGTAAGGTAAGATTGTAAGATTTTTAAATTTCAGCTTCCTTTTATCTACACAATTACTGGCTAGCGCTGAAGGTGACTCCAGCTTTATTGACACCCCATTAAGTCCGTCACCAGGGTGGTGTTTCACCGGTGATAGCAGCACGCTGCTATTCTGCTGACGTCACACTTGTGGTTGTGTTGGAGCAATGTGAATGGGGCTTGTTAGTTGTTGATGTCTCCATGGAAACCTAATTTGACACATGTAATAGCAGCGTGCTGCTATCACTATCACCGGTGAAACACCACCCAGGCCAAACTCGCACCACGCTACACTAAATCTGCTCTGCACCAAGCCAAATCCGCAACGCACCAAACCCACGCCAGCTGAACAACCCCACGATGACATCTCGTCGAAATTGCCATGCTTCGTCAACTGGCCGTTGGGGTAGAGCAGACTACATACTTGGTAGGATAATTACCACAACTACAAGACAAATCAATCAAAACATCAACTACCTTTGGCCTTAGCCTAGTTACCTTTTACCTATTTTGATTTGAATCTCAACTGAACCACAGAATTCAGAAAAGGATCTAAAACACAAAATCACCCAGCCTGGTGCTCGCACAGGCAAAATCTCAGGAAAAAAATAAGTTTTAAAAACAAGGTACCAAACCAACACCTACCTTCCATTATTTATAGTCACAGTGCCTTCCATCTTTACCTTACAAAATCAAATCAAATAACAGACCCCATTATAGAGTTCAGTGTAACAGACAAAACAAATAACAACCGATGACAAAATACAAATTAAAACAAAGGTGTTCTCCATCAGCAAACGAAATGCCGTTCAACCAATCGAATGCAAAGACATGCGTCTGCTAGCGACAGAGGTATATTAGCAGCATTTACAGAACAGTGGACAAATCACAACTGAGGGTGGTCTGCGGTTTTCAATACCGAAATTCGTAAATTTCCCAAGTTCATCTTGTTTTATAACTCATATCAAAAGATAGAGAATTCTTTTATGTTAATTATTCAGATTGAACCAGACACCGACATTGTCTTGTTTTTTAGTAATATTCCATTAATTGTCATAGTGTTACCTTCAGCAGAATTGAAGATCATTCATTCTAGACCAAAAAAATATACCTTACATCTTCGAAACTGCAATGAGATATGCTGACTTTTAAAGAAAATTGAATTCTCATTTTGATAGAGACGTTTTAAGAGCATATGCCTAACAAGTTTACCAAATAGACATGTTTTTGTTCAGGAGTAATCGGTTCCAAAAAATATAAGTTCGAGATTCATAAATACATTTTGTGAGAAAATTGGTTCCTGGCTGCAGATAATCGCGAGTACAATAAGGGCATAACGCAAAGCACACCTCACGGAACAGAGAAACAAAAGACAGTGACAGAAGGGCAGACGAACGCTTGTTCTCTCCTTCTCTCTCCTTCTCTTTCTCTCTCTCTCTCTCTCTCTCTCTCTCTCTCTCTCTCTCTCTCTCTCTCTCTCTCTCTCTCTCTCTCTCTCTCTCTCTCTCTCTCTCTCTCTCTCTCTCTCTCTCTCTCTGCAGAAGAGCAGTGCCTCTCCCCAGGGGCATCTCCATAACTACGCATTTCCAGAGTTCCATGACCCATGGCCTCAAGAAGCGAGCGGCGCGGACCAGCGCGGACGCTGCGAGGTCATTGTGCGTTTCAGCGCGTCGAGGAGATGGCGTGCCCACGCATTTACATAACCTTAGGAAGTAAAGGTACACCTGGTGTGGTTTCATCGCTGTATTATCTGCACACGCACTAGGTAGCTTTTGGATATACAGCTTGAAAGAAAGAGCAGTTGAAAAAGTATGATCAACTTTCGTATCTATCCTACCCCATTTCATCAACAGGTCCCAGGGAGGGGAAAAGGTGACTATGCTTGTGTTCACAGCTGTTGGCTCCGGTGCACATATCCTGCTATCAACAGGTGATGGCCGATCAGAATCAGCTGCAACATCGGTGCCAGATAACGAGCGGCAGCCCGCGGTTGCGGGAGGGTCGTACACTGCTCAGCTCTGACCCTGAGCGCGCGCTGTCAGTACTTCGGCTGGAATGGAGCGGACAGACCATGGACAGTGCATGATCTACATGCAAAGCAGCAATGCCGGCTCTTAGGTGCGACCGATTTCTTATCAACTCAACTCGTATCTTCTGCACACCTACTTCTGCACAAGTATGAACTGAGAGACAAACCGAACGACCGAGGTGTTGCTTTCGCGGTCATCGAGGGAATGTGAGATGAAGGTACCCCGTCTAACGATTAATTATGCGAACCGTGAAATGGCGATATCCTGTTATTGGAACAGTGTAACAAAAATATTCCAGATAGGCAGTCGCGCAGTGGATAGACAGTCGGAAATAGGGACAGCTGGCGCAATGCATCGGTACTTTTGCAGCAACAAGACATCGAGTGAGTTTCGCGTTATCAACATCAGGAAGGGTGTTGAGGAATACACATTTAGAAGGTACATGGTTATGTCCGAGCGATAATTACGGCGTGGCTGTTCAGATACGCGACACACAAAGCACGGCACACTGATTGGAGTGATGGTGCAATGACCTGAATGTTACGCAGCGACATGTTATTTTGACATGCTTGCGGCAATAGCGGTGACGGTATTTAGATATGCAATTGCAGGTGGCGGCATGTGTAGTTTAAACGTTGTGGGTAGTATGAACACCGGTACAGATTGTTGTGCATTGTTCGATACTCGATAGGGAGCGGATAATGATGCTACATTGCACCATGGTGGTGGTAGATTAGAATATTGCGATATGACAATTGGTAAGATATGTGAATGCTTTATATAAATACCATGGCGCCGATCGCCGGCCGCGCCAGCCCCGAGACGGCACGGGCTAGAGACGGGCGCGGCCCTGTGCGGTGAATGTGCGAAGGTATAAATAGGCGCGTTTGAGACCTTCGGGCCCTCTCGCTCTCTCGGGCTCTTGCTCTCTGGTTCGCGCGCGGGCAGTGGTGGTCCCGACGCCGCCCGTGGTGGTCGCCTTGTGCGTCTGGTCTACAAACATGTAAGTTCTTGGGCCTTATCTCCTGCCCAGTCGGACGTCTCTAACCGGACTCTTGCCAAGCCCTATCCACGACACTGGTTCCGACCGGCGGAGTGAAAGGGCTAGAGCCTGACTTCGGTTGAGTCTCTGCTGCGGTCGGAGATATGTCTCAGGCACAGACACACACATTAGTCACACTGGCGTAGGTAACAACATTTCAGGATGGCCGCGGTACTGTGGGCAGTTTTTAAGTTCGATTGATTGGTCTATGCCTTTTTGAGACACCGTGTTTCGGGACTCGACTCAGTCCATTTCGGCACGTTTGGCTGCTATGAGTCAGTTCCACCTCTTTGGCAATATTATTTCGGTGTCATGATTTCGGCTTGATCATTGTTTCGACTTTCATTGAATGTTTCGGCACTTTGGCTATATTTACCTGAACAGTGCACGGTTACCGTGACATTGCTCGTTTTCTGGCTCTTTTTGTTTGAATTGTTCGCTTTTATTTATTTCGGCCTTTTCAATTACAATACATATTTAATATGTATACCTTCTACGTTCTTTCTCGAGGTCGGAAATGACGGTGGAAACGCTGGCAATATGATGATTCGGACACGAACGGGTTTGTGGGATACATGGTTTTTGGTCGATCAGAATACCCCTAGACAACGGCTAAAGGATTGTTGAGTGTTAAGACGATACCCCTAGACAACGATGAGTAGGATTGTGCAGATGACACAGATTAGAATACCCCTAGACACACGAGGAATATTAGCAGAAGTTACCACAACAGCCAGTAGGCGGGCATGAATCCATCCTCACACCCATCCTTTACCCACTCTACATCCTCATCCTTCTCCCAGTCATCCTTATCCATATCCCCATCCCAAACACCACTTATAAATTCACACTGGTGGCTCTGGTCCGGGATGTGATCTTAATCAGTTCGATTAAGAGACCTGGAGATGGGGCATCTCCTTGGCCCTACTGGCTTTTGGTTGTTTAATAGCCTTGTTTATTATTTTGTTTATGGTCATTGCTTCCGGCTCCGAACTGTAATCACATTCAGTCTGGGCTCGGCCATCAGTGAAAGTGATTGAGGACGGTAGGTGCAAAACACGCACAAACAAATTCTGAGGGTCGGTTAGTGTTCACAGTACCGCGAGCCATGTTATGGTTGAAATTGAAAGTTACGGATACGAAATGGACACAATCATTACACACAGACAACGGGACTGGGAAGGTGCGCGGAGGGCGTTGACCTCTTCGTGCGGCAAGGGTTATAAACACCTGTAGCCATGGGTATTCGGTGCCTTCATTACCAGAAGGTATTCTTCGGTCATGGTGAAAATTTGCATTTTGATCAGCTCGATCACGAAGCCTGGATATGTTCCTGCGTCAGCATGCGGTTAGGAGGTTGTGTGTGCCGGGGGTTGCATCTTGATCTGCTCGATCAAGAGACCTGAGCGTGGTCCGGTGCCGACAGGTTGTTAAAAAGTTGTGTGCGTGCTGAGATTTGCATCTCGATCTGCTTGAGCTGGAGATCTGGAGGTGTTCCGGATTCGTAATGATGTAAGGAAGTTGTGTGGTTGGCTTCTGATTGGGTAGTGTGGTTGGCTTCTGATTGGGTATTTTCATTACAACGCTATTTCTATTAGGTTCGACGTTATTCAGCTGGATTTCGCTCCGCCTTCAAATGCTATTGTAACCGGCACGGTCATTTTTCATGACATTGTAGCTTTCATATTGGGGAAATTTTTCGGCTAATTTTGCGGTTGTATGGTCCATGATATCTGGAGAATTAAGCTCGGCCAACGTCGGTTTAATTGGTTTCTTAGGGAATTTCGGGCATAGGATCCGCATTCGATAATTTCGTGTGACTTTATTCCGACTTGCATTTATAGCAGCTAGTATCGCCGGGTGACAGCCTGTTCGTTTTTTTTTTTCACGGTATAATGGTCGATTAATATTTCGGTTGTGTACCGTACATTGCATCGGATTTCGTCGAAGTTAAAACATTTCTTTGCTGGTTTTATTTGTATCTCAGTTTCCATTTTAAAAGCCTATGATTGTATTTCGGATAACTACGTTTTTTTTCAACAACATCCAATTACAGCATGGGAAGTAACGTTATCTCTTCTCGGTTGGTTTTGTTCCAAGGGCCTATATCGGGCCTATAGTATGGCGATGCCGCGATACAGCAGAGATTTCCTACAAAATTGGTGATATTTTATTTGCCGTCCAATTATTTCAATAGCAGGTATGCTTCGGATGCCGAAACGTTTCACAGGCGACTCTCGCAACTCCACTTTATCGGGGTCTCTGTTGGCGAAAGTGCAGCACGGTCGGTGAAAGCCTTCAGGTGGAAGTAGGACACCGCTGTACGCACACGCACTCGCCCAAGGCTAGCGGTAACCTGTTTACTGCGCGCCCCACGGTCAAGGTCACCACAGGCCGTTACACCGATTACACTGGACAGATTCACCGGAGGACAGCAGGGCAGAGTTTGTGAACACCTGGGCTGTGTCAACACCCGGACGAAGTTCATGAAATGTTTAAAGTATTACAGTAACATTTTATTTCAAAGTAACAGACATTTAAGGTATATATTATAGTAGGTAAATGCTATATTCAAACTAAATACTTATTATCACAATTCAGTTAATGGTTAAATTTGCTGGTTAAATCTTGGCTTTCCTTTGATGTGCATGATTGTGGAATTGAGTATGACCTTTCGTGTGTTACGTGCTAATTGATCTGTGACACGTGTGTGTGACGCATGAGAATTGATGTGAATGCTTAGCGCTTACAGCGTGACTAATGACACAATGACTAGACGATCATCCCCGTATCAAACAAAACTTTGGTCGACGGAGATTTAATGGATATTAGGTATTGACTTTTAAGAAAGTGTGAGGACCAACAGTAAGCTCAGCTTACCATGACGGAGCAGACGTAACGACGGTTTTGACGTAATGTCTCACAGGATATGTGCACTGTGCAGGACATCACAGACGGAAATTGTTACTTGGCAGGCGGATACGGTTATTATAATAATTTCGGCACTGATACCTAACGTAGGCACCGGGGTTAATGTGACGGTGATACGGGACGACTCGGCCGCCACGAGGTGGGGCCACCAGCACGTTGAAAGACTACGGCTGGCATGTCATCTGGCGATCGGGTGCTTGGAGTGTCCGGACGTAGAGTCTTAGATAGGAGGATAAGTCGCCCAACTCTCCGGGCCGGGAATAGCGTATAGGGGCAACTCCCCCTGGGCAATACGCGCTGCTCGGCTGCGCCTGATCAGCGAGCCCAGCAGTTTTGGACACTGCCAGTGACGAGGCGCCAGAGGGGTACAGATCGAATAATGGGTGACGTCTGTGTGACCCCACGACAGTCATTGGAAGAGAGGATATCAGTTGCCCTCGTTTCCGTTTTCCTTGTTCTAGTGATATGGAAACCCGAATGCGTGAAGGCGTCTGCCCGCGGGGTATGACGGAATCGGCGTGGACTGCCCAACCACGGCCCCTTCAGCGACGGGAGGAGACGAGAAATATTATAATTCGTGCCCGAAGCCGACCATTCGGAAGGTTTCGCTCGCGGCGGCGATGCCAATGGCAAATTTCGACTCAGAGACGATTCTTTTGTCGAGGACAGGCTCGTGGCCATCTGCTTGACAGTGGTGTCAAGATGTCATGAAAACCCTTGGGAGAGGGTGGAGGCGTGCGGTCGAATTGGTCTGAGGGAGACGATTCGAAGTCTGAGGTCTTCCTGCGGGTAAGAGGATGGGGAAGATGATGCAAAAAAGCTAGAGACGACAGCGAGTCCGCGGACAGCTTGTCTGGGAAGAATCCCCCTCTACGTTTGCGTCGGTTCATGCAGCGGTCACGCTGGAGGTCCACAGGGACCGGTGACCACCAGGTCGTTTAAGTCCTATAGGGATATATAGGGCGAGTAGAGAGTGAGAAAGAACGTGCACAATTCGATGCATTTTGTGCAGCGCAAGGATGCATCTTTTGAGTACATCTTCACTTCGACGATCTGGCTACTGAGCTGGATTATCTTTTATCTGGTTTGGCGTAACTTGCTAGGTGTTCTGTGAACCAGGTGAAGCACTTTTTAAACCTTTTGACAGAATTCGAAACAGAAAATGTCGGAAAGATTAAGTGCGTTGCGATCCAGACCTTGGATGGTCGTGAGGACAGACCAATGTCGCTAACAACAACCGGACGGTTTTGGGGCGTTAGCACGGTGAAATATTTCGTCTTTTGGTTTGACGGAATCAGCCATTTAAGCATACAAAATATGCCACCAATTGGTGACATTTGTTTCAACATCAAAACAGGGAAACCGGTCAATTACCGTAAGGTTACTTTGGTTAAAAGTTTTTCATATCAAATGACAGTAAAGTCTTGAGATGAGGTTTTGAATTTACGTAGTACACTTCTGATATCTTGTTGTGGATGAACACGTGATAATTCTCGATGGACTGGCAACCCAATTTACCCAGTGACCGCTACTGAATGTCATAACCGCTGGTCTGTTGACATGGGCGTTTGCAGAGATAAGTCGGACAAAGGTCGGCGAGATCAACTCAACCAGCGACTGCTATCCCATAAAGTCGTGAGTTTCCTTTTAAGACAGCAAAGTGACTATACCCCACTGTTGGGATAATGTAAAAACATCCTCTGAGAATGTCAACAACCAAATGGTCGGGTGGCTCTTGTCTCGACTAGCACGATGTCCTCTGACTACCCTGAGAGTGCAAAGGCGGAATACGGTACGGTGATCAGTTGGCGTTCAGGGGCAAATGGTCGCAGGTGTCCTCAGTCGAACCCTTACGATGGCCAGTAATGTCACGAGCGGGATCTCAGCTCATCGGTGGCTAAGACGCAGCCAAAGTGGGATGACACAGCATGAGATGCTGTGAGTCTCCAATGGAACCCGCCCCCAGGATCGGTCGGCCCCATACACGTGAGGAACACCTCACGAGTACTGGTACGTCGCTTACCGTATACAAGGGTGGCAATGTTTAACTCCTACGAGGGGTCAAACATCACAGGCGAGACCCAGGCGTGGCGGCATCTCAAGAGGTATTCTGTGCGACTACCGGGCAACCATGGCCGCCCCGAGACCTTTGTCACTATTCTCGCCCCGCACACTCAATAAGTAGGGATGAGGACATTTGTTGCAGAAGTTCTGACAACAGATCAGCTCACCATTTTCTTGTATAACAGAACCCTCCCGTGAGGAATCAAACGACAGGGACAGCAGTACGGGTAAAGGTAACTCATGGAAGTAACAGACTTCCAGCCCAATTTCCAACGGACAGTGGGTGAATGACATGCGGTACGCAGCACAAGATAACGGGTCAACCGTCCAGTCTTCAATTTCCTCAGAGGTCAGATTTAACCTTTGATATGGTGTGGTTATGTGGTCGAAAGGATTGCTTCGTTACAGTTAAAAAATTATTCATGCTCTGGTGCAGCAATGGGAGACGAAGAAGGTCGGGGGCTAACGAATAGGAAACAGACGTTATCATGTAGGCATGACCGAAGGTCTGTGTTCAATAGTTATAAAAATATTAATTCGTGGAAAATGTTTTTTTACTTAGGGCCATGTACTGGTAACCAAAACAGTCAAACGGCGTGGCAATAGACGTGGGCGACGGAATCGTCATGGCTTGGTGATGTCGGACACTGGACTGTGGACATGTGGAAGCAACCGATTTTGACACGATTGTCATTTAATTGAATCGTCTTAAAAGCTGATTCAAAAACACATTGGCGGTAATACGAGTAAATAGAGGCAAATTGGTTCAGAACCCATAGGTGGTAATCATCATTTTGTTATAAAAAACGGAGGAATGTGAGAAAATTGGTTCCTGGCTGCAGATAATCGCGAGTACAATAAGGGCATAACGCAAAGCACACCTCACGGAACAGAGAAACAAAAGACAGTGACAGAAGGGCAGACGAACGCTTGTTCTCTCCTTCTCTCTCCTTCTCTTTCTCTCTCTCTCTCTCTCTCTCTCTCTCTCTCTCTCTCTCTCTCTCTCTCTCTCTCTCTCTCTCTCTCTCTCTCTCTCTCTCTCTGCAGAAGAGCAGTGCCTCTCCCCAGGGGCATCTCCATAACTACGCATTTCCAGAGTTCCATGACCCATGGCCTCAAGAAGCGAGCGGCGCGGACCAGCGCGGACGCTGCGAGGTCATTGTGCGTTTCAGCGCGTCGAGGAGATGGCGTGCCCACGCATTTACATAACCTTAGGAAGTAAAGGTACACCTGGTGTGGTTTCATCGCTGTATTATCTGCACACGCACTAGGTAGCTTTTGGATATACAGCTTGAAAGAAAGAGCAGTTGAAAAAGTATGATCAACTTTCGTATCTATCCTACCCCATTTCATCAACAGGTCCCAGGGAGGGGAAAAGGTGACTATGCTTGTGTTCACAGCTGTTGGCTCCGGTGCACATATCCTGCTATCAACAGGTGATGGCCGATCAGAATCAGCTGCAACATCGGTGCCAGATAACGAGCGGCAGCCCGCGGTTGCGGGAGGGTCGTACACTGCTCAGCTCTGACCCTGAGCGCGCGCTGTCAGTACTTCGGCTGGAATGGAGCGGACAGACCATGGACAGTGCATGATCTACATGCAAAGCAGCAATGCCGGCTCTTAGGTGCGACCGATTTCTTATCAACTCAACTCGTATCTTCTGCACACCTACTTCTGCACAAGTATGAACTGAGAGACAAACCGAACGACCGAGGTGTTGCTTTCGCGGTCATCGAGGGAATGTGAGATGAAGGTACCCCGTCTAACGATTAATTATGCGAACCGTGAAATGGCGATATCCTGTTATTGGAACAGTGTAACAAAAATATTCCAGATAGGCAGTCGCGCAGTGGATAGACAGTCGGAAATAGGGACAGCTGGCGCAATGCATCGGTACTTTTGCAGCAACAAGACATCGAGTGAGTTTCGCGTTATCAACATCAGGAAGGGTGTTGAGGAATACACATTTAGAAGGTACATGGTTATGTCCGAGCGATAATTACGGCGTGGCTGTTCAGATACGCGACACACAAAGCACGGCACACTGATTGGAGTGATGGTGCAATGACCTGAATGTTACGCAGCGACATGTTATTTTGACATGCTTGCGGCAATAGCGGTGACGGTATTTAGATATGCAATTGCAGGTGGCGGCATGTGTAGTTTAAACGTTGTGGGTAGTATGAACACCGGTACAGATTGTTGTGCATTGTTCGATACTCGATAGGGAGCGGATAATGATGCTACATTGCACCATGGTGGTGGTAGATTAGAATATTGCGATATGACAATTGGTAAGATATGTGAATGCTTTATATAAATACCATGGCGCCGATCGCCGGCCGCGCCAGCCCCGAGACGGCACGGGCTAGAGACGGGCGCGGCCCTGTGCGGTGAATGTGCGAAGGTATAAATAGGCGCGTTTGAGACCTTCGGGCCCTCTCGCTCTCTCGGGCTCTTGCTCTCTGGTTCGCGCGCGGGCAGTGGTGGTCCCGACGCCGCCCGTGGTGGTCGCCTTGTGCGTCTGGTCTACAAACATGTAAGTTCTTGGGCCTTATCTCCTGCCCAGTCGGACGTCTCTAACCGGACTCTTGCCAAGCCCTATCCACGACACTGGTTCCGACCGGCGGAGTGAAAGGGCTAGAGCCTGACTTCGGTTGAGTCTCTGCTGCGGTCGGAGATATGTCTCAGGCACAGACACACACATTAGTCACACTGGCGTAGGTAACAACATTTCAGGATGGCCGCGGTACTGTGGGCAGTTTTTAAGTTCGATTGATTGGTCTATGCCTTTTTGAGACACCGTGTTTCGGGACTCGACTCAGTCCATTTCGGCACTGTGAGAAAATCACGGTCGCAGTGAGGCGCGACTCGCGCTGCAGAGCCGCACGATCGAGCTGAAAGCGCCCTGCGTCGCCGCCTGGGTGGCGCAAAACGCAGCGGCGGCGCGAGGACCGAGACTAGAAGGCCTTGACCGAGACCGGTGGCGTGATGAAACCACCCCACCAGCGCGCACCAGCGAGGCGGCACGGTGTGGTAATCTACGCACTGGCACAGCCCGACCCGTCGGGACAGAGCGGCGGCGAAACCGGGTCAGCGTGGGACGACACAGCGCGCCGCACCTACACTGTAAAAAAAGTTTACCAACTAGTTAGTTATCCGGCCACTTTTCACTAACCATAGGCGTGTAAGCAAAACACGCATTTCATGACTAAGTGTGTTTTCAATTACACGCAAAAGGTTGAATAGCGTGTTTTGAAACACACCTCCTAGTTTTCGAATATTTGCCAGGTTACTAAGATAAGCCGTGTAAGCGTGTTTATTGACTATCATCGGTGTGTTTTGTTAATAACTACAGACGTGTTAGGTAACACATGTGTTTGTCACACGGCCACTTTTCACTAGCTATATGCGTGTACGCAAAACACACATATTGCGTGTTAGCTAACTAAGCTGTGCGTGTTAATAAACTAAATGCATTTTTGAGAACAGGCGTGTAACTTAACTAATGTGCGTGTTAGTCACCTCTTTTCACAGCCGCCCCCCCCCCCCCAAAAAAAAACGAATCGAATTAAACTCATCAAACATGTTTATTCAAAACTGCATTCAAGCTCCTTTCAGCAAGCTTACAACTGCATACAGTAATATTTCTCTTATTGTACTAAAAATGAACCTAAAAAAGTAATCTTCTGTAGGAAACTGCCGAGCGGCAAAGGCGCTCCGTTCTAAAGTTACGTTCTAAGCTATATATAGCCTGCAGGAATCCGCACCAGCCATGACACCATACAGGCTCCAAATACCTATTACGAAAACATTGAGAGTGCTTCATTTCTGTCGATATGGGCAAACTAAATTGCAACAAAAGGGCAAAAATTCCCTGACCGAACAATGGTGGCTCATGTGTCTACAAAAAAAAAATATTTGACAACATGGCTGCAGTGACAGGAATTGCATAAAACAGCACCTCACTGCGTTCACTGGTTGAGTGCCCAACCAAAAATTAGGTACATTTAATTTCTTGTTCAAAGCTTAATGCGGTTTTAGTGTGCAACATGCTCATTGTTCAGTCCGTCATATGTACTTATAGACGTCAATTGACAGTCAACAAATGAACAGTGTCTCCAACCTGAGACCCTCTAAAGCCTGGTTGGAGCTTCATTTGAAAAGAAAATGAGTGACATACATAAACCACACTAAAACGCCAGCAATATCTCCACTGATCTTTCCCATAATCACTCACCATACCAGTAAGGATGAAAGCCATGTCCAACAATCCATATCATTTCACTGTTTGACTTCTTATTATTCTTATTCGGGTTATGTATCACCACAGTATCACCACTTCTGCATCCCACAGCAGCTCCTTATACTGCACACGCAACACTTATACGCCACAGCTCAGCTCCTTCACAACGCACGCGTCCTCTCCCCTCTCTGACTTGGCACAGACTGAACAATGGCGGGCGCAGAGGGGCGCACAAAATGGCGATTTTTTTTCAATTAACTAAGGTCTTTGTAATGCTACAACAAAAAGAGTAGTAAGAAAACTAAGATTGTGAGTAACAACATGCGTTTGATTTGTTAGTTAACACGTTACCCAAAAAAAAGGCAAAGGAAGCATAAACAAACATGTTTGTCAAATAGCACGGCATGGTTTGCACGGATAATATTTGTCGGCTTACAATGATGTTAGCTTTTCTGCTTCGATGAAATGGATGTGGTGTTAGGTTGCAAACATATGTGTTACCTGACCCATTTTTTGCAACAACGTGTGTTTTAATACTAGATTTTGCTTGAAGAATTAACTAACTGGTTTGTTAGCATTTTTTACAGTGTAAAGCTGCGCCACGCGGCGCGCGCGTGCTCTCTTCCACATTTACATTATGCAGTTGATTGTATTAATTGCACGGCCTTGGATCGGAACAGGTATACTTCGTTGTAGCACTGTATAACATATGATTGTGCGACTTGACGCGCGCGTTTCGTCGACGGTTAGAATATATAGATTATTGTATTTAAGCAGTAAGCACTGCAATGGAGTGTAACAGTTCTTATTCTCTCAAAGTAGCCCTGCATAAGCTAAGACAGAAAATAGGTGCAAACCTGGAACACGGATCGTATTATAATGTTCGATATACCGACTGCAAGATCTATCGCGCACATAGGGTGAGATACGCAAGAGACAAAACTGACGTGTGTCACGGAATGTTCGGTACTTTACATGGGTTACTGGTTTCCCAAAGGAAAAGCATATGGCGAGTTACATTATTAGTAATGGTATTAAATGCGTTTCAAAGAAGGCAATGTACCATTACGATAAACAATACGGGCCTTCTGGTACAATAAACAATAATGAGGTACCGGGTCGCATTGTTTATTGTAATGATATTAACTGTTAACAAAAGGTGCGCTCTTCACTCAATATACCCTGCGCTCGTCCATCCAGTGTGACATTATTGATATCTGGTATTCTATATGTACCTAAACCTGTCGCGGCTTTAGGATTTTGTGCGTTAGCTCTTCAAATGTCGTTCCAATCGCGGATAAGGAAGGGTTCTTACAACCACCCATGTAGTATATGTATCACATATGTTGGTGCATTATTTGTATATGTTTTACCGCGGTCCTTCGGATTGTGTGAAAGTGCGCGGGTGCTGACGTCACACTGCGTGTGACGGTATAAAAACTCGCGCGCGGCTCAGGGTCGGGGGCTCGCTCACTCTGGGGGACTCTCGCTGGCACTCGCCCGACTCGACTCGGCCGGGGCAGTGCTTTTGCTCGACCTCGCCACGCTGCGATGTGAGTACCGGTGGGACACCGGTCCAGTCAGGACCTGTTGTGCCCGAGTGACGCGAAAGTGTTTTCGTCACTGCGCGTGTAGCGGGTAACATTGCGCCTGTCTGCCTATTGCCTAGTAGCTGTACTTTTGCCGTACTTGAATCTAATCTCATGTCTATAATAGCCTGTAATGTAATATACCTGTTCCAAGGCAAAGCAAATTCTTTGTAGTTTGTAACGTTTACGTCTGAAAGAGACGATTGCTTGAAGAAGTGGTGCTAAAAATAAACTTTCATACTCCTAGACAAACGACCTGCTCAGCAGACACTTCATGCGTGAAGCCAAGCTGGCAAAGTATAAAACAATAAAATTCACACTGGTGGCTCGTCCGGGAGGTAATCTTTATCAGTTCGATTAAGAGACCTGGAGATGCCCTTACTGGCTTTTGGTTGTTTATTAGCCTTGTTTATTATTTTGTTTATGGTCATTGCTTCCGGCTCCGAACTGTAATCACCTTCAGTCTGGGCTCGGCCATCAGTGAAAGTGATTGAGGACGGTATGTGCAAAACACCATTTATAAAATTCACACTGGGGGCTCGTTGCCGGTATGACTTGAATCTGATCGATCAAGGGACTAGGGACAGGTTTTATTTAGTTTGCATTTGCATTAGTAATTGTTTTTTTTTTTGTAAAGATACAGGCACAATGACACCCGATTTCAAATCTCAGGCACTCAGGCTCCTGATCAATCTCTTGATGAGATTGATTTGTCTTTTGGTTCTTTTTACTGTACTGATCACTTTCACGATCGGTTGTGCTGGGTTGCAGTTGCAACCCATGGGATATCCCTTGGCAAATCGGATATTTCTGTCGCTGGTTTCTTATGGGATATCCCTTGGCAAATCGGATATTTCTGTCGTTGGTTTCTTATTCCGAGAATGAACTGCTTGGCAGCACACGGGGTGTGTGATGTTCTAATTTAGTTAGAATTTGAGACGGCAGATGATATTTGACATTGAACATCTTTATATTCGATTTGATTTTAAATTGTCGGTTCATAAATGCTTATTTTTGATTTATTTCATGAATATTGTTTGTGTTGCTAAACCAATGTTTATTCTACTTCCAATTAGAAGGAACAATGTTTTTTGATCGTAATTTGCCTACATTCAGTTCAACATTGGTGCATAATTTAATGGTAAGCCGATTTGTTTCGATATTTGATGCACGAATTATTGTGAGCAAATGGATTTCATTCAAATGATGGCTATTTAATAGTAGGGTTTGTGCGACGGTGGCTAAATTTAATATCAAGTTTCGTGCGACGGAAGGTGTTCTTGGTTTGTTTCCTTTCATTTGCTATGTTGACCTGCTTTGGTTCTGAAGCGATCGCTTCCGTCGAATCGGTTCACGGTCAGGCGCCCCAGCCGAAAGCGAGAGCTGAGCCGCGTTTTCACTTTCACCTTCAACATCGCTGCGTGGTGCGTAATGGAGACCTGGGCAGCCGACCGGCCGAGACGGACCGATCATTTTTCTTTCGGTATTAAAAGGCATGGTAACATCGTCTGACATGTCTCGTGATGTTTTGAGATGCGATTCCGGCAACATTTTTCTTAAAGGTCATTGAAGAATATAAAGCCGTGAGGCATCATAATATTTGCTGACTCAGATAAGTTAGTTAGATTTGCCAGCCGCTCGCGTGCTCTGGGATGCCGGGTGTAGAGAGGTTAATTTGGAGTGTGCGCGCACCAGGGATGGCTTTCCCCCCTCTCTATCGACCGGATTTGCGTACGGGCAGAATCCCCCGAGGGCCTTCGCACTACACGCCTCTGCCTGGCCCGCAGATGGCCTGTAGAATGGCGTCGCCAGTGACGTTGAACCGGTGTAGCTCTGATTGGGAAAGGTAGAGGCTACAGGCAATTATCTGCGTCAGATCCTTCTCTTCTCATGTTCTAGATTCATGGGAAATCCAACTCAGGTGACCTCCGGCACGAAGGCGGAGGGCGGAGCAGGCACCACTCCGGGGAACCCTGCCGCCGTCGGAGGAGAGGAGGAGTATTATGATGTGCTCAGCCAGTACGGCACGGCGGGCGACCAACGACCTCGTCTGGAGGTACTCGGCGCCAACACAGGTCAGTCCCGGTCACATGAGGTG
This sequence comes from Amphibalanus amphitrite, assembly GCF_019059575.1. NCBI lineage: Eukaryota > Metazoa > Arthropoda > Thecostraca > Balanomorpha > Balanidae > Amphibalanus > Amphibalanus amphitrite. The sequence goes on along the minus strand of NW_024882418.1, from coordinate 177,156 downwards.
GCGAGGGGTGAGATGGTCGGTCAAGAGCACAGTGCACTATTTGATTCTAATCGAGGCACGGGTCAATACGATTCGTTCGTGTTGCGCAACCTCCCGGTCTTCAAAGGTGAATATAACGGTACTGCCGTTACTGACTGGGTGCAAAAGGTTGATCTACTTCTGGAACTCACGGGAACTCCCGATGAGTCGATTCTGCCGCTGTTGGCACTGCGAGTCGAGACGCAAGTATTGAGCTTCTTGGACAGCCTTCGCAATCGTTTTAGTCCCTCTCAGTACAACTGGGCCAGGGTTAAACAAGCTCTTCTGAAACAATATGGAGGCGTCGTCGACCTTAGTAAGCACGTCTCTCAGCTCCACTCCGCCCGCATGGGTCGCGAAACTCCAGTACGGAAATTCGCTCAGGAGGTGGAAAGACTGGCTCGTCTTGCGTACCCTGAACTTGTGCGTGATATGGGCACCGCAGAGCCACGAGAGGTTCAAAGAGGTATTATGAACCGCATCACGCTCGAACAGTTCGTAACGGGATTACCTCCGATGTTGAGCCGTTCACTCGTCGAGCGTCAGATTGAAAACTTTGACGAAGCTGTCGATCTGGCTGCTCATTTGGAGGACGTTAACGCTCGTTATTTTAAAAAGGCAACCATCAACGCTATGTTCGATGCTGAAGAATCAGCTCAGCACAATGCCGGCGTCTCTAGGCGAGGACGGTTGCAACGACCCAATCGTCGACCTTCTCGCAAAACAAATCAGAGGTCAATGGGCGGCCGACAGCCTCAGATGGACGCCAGACAGCCTCGGGCTAATACGTCGTCCTCTGAATGCTACCGGTGTGGACAGGTGGGACACTTCAAAAGAGACTGTCCAATGCAGTACTCTCACAATGGTCAGCCGGGTCCCTACTACGAGAAAGGACCGGTGTGTTTTATCTGCGGAGACGACCATCCGACAGCAGCCTGCACAAACATTGTTTGCGCAGCATGTAAACAGACCGGACACCCAGCCAACCATTGTTCAAAAAACTTGCAGGGCCTTCCTTCAGCCACCACTACCCATAGCAATTGATGCGTTTGTCGACGGATTCGCACGAAGTGTCTGCTCCAATTGACAGCGGCGCTTCACATTCGTTGATAGATAAAAACGCGTACGAAAAGATGTCAATCCAGCAACTAGTTGAGCCCTGCCTCACGTTCGAAGGCAACTCCGGTTGACTATCGAGCAGGCGCTGGGCGCGTGACTCTCTTCTAACTCCGCGGAGTTAGATGATGGCAAGTCACGCAGCTGAGAGAGAGTGAGAGAGAGAGAGAGAGAGAGAGAGAGAGAGAGAGAGAGAGAGAGAGAGAGAGAGAGAGAGAGAGAGAGAGAGAGAGAGAGAGAGAGAGAGAGAGAGAGGCAGTTTGATGCAATTGCTCAGACAATCGTCAATCAAAAGGCTTCTTGGTCTCACGAACGAGCGGGTGTTCAACCGGCATGCCGAAAAAAAAATCCTACAATGTGGGAGACCTGGTCTAAACCTTTACCGGCCCGTCACCAATCCTGGTAATGCCTCGAAATTAACTAGAAAGTATGAGCCAGGCTATATGTGGTAAGTGATTACCATTACAAAGACACAGCTGCGGGTCCGTAAGCCCGGTTCAAAGAAACCGTCGGAAAAAGTGCACTGTGACCGACTGAAACCCCGCCCAGTCTCCCATGTGTACCGGGATGGCCCATATGTATCGGGATGGCCAGGGAAAGGCTGCGATGTAGTTCAGATCTGTGCAGATCTCAGTCACTGCCGAGGAACGGTAGGAAGGTATAGAAGCCCGGCTACAGACAGCCTGGGGCAGGGCAAATTTTCTGATCCAACGATACCGCTTCGCCGTTCCGCTGTTGGAACCAGGATCGAGCGCAACTCTCGATCAGGCAGTCTCTTCCACATTTACATTATGCAGTTGATTGTATTAATTGCACGGCCTTGGATCGGAACAGGTATACTTCGTTGTAGCACTGTATAACATATGATTGTGCGACTTGACGCGCGCGTTTCGTCGACGGTTAGAATATATAGATTATTGTATTTAAGCAGTAAGCACTGCAATGGAGTGTAACAGTTCTTATTCTCTCAAAGTAGCCCTGCATAAGCTAAGACAGAAAATAGGTGCAAACCTGGAACACGGATCGTATTATAATGTTCGATATACCGACTGCAAGATCTATCGCGCACATAGGGTGAGATACGCAAGAGACAAAACTGACGTGTGTCACGGAATGTTCGGTACTTTACATGGGTTACTGGTTTCCCAAAGGAAAAGCATATGGCGAGTTACATTATTAGTAATGGTATTAAATGCGTTTCAAAGAAGGCAATGTACCATTACGATAAACAATACGGGCCTTCTGGTACAATAAACAATAATGAGGTACCGGGTCGCATTGTTTATTGTAATGATATTAACTGTTAACAAAAGGTGCGCTCTTCACTCAATATACCCTGCGCTCGTCCATCCAGTGTGACATTATTGATATCTGGTATTCTATATGTACCTAAACCTGTCGCGGCTTTAGGATTTTGTGCGTTAGCTCTTCAAATGTCGTTCCAATCGCGGATAAGGAAGGGTTCTTACAACCACCCATGTAGTATATGTATCACATATGTTGGTGCATTATTTGTATATGTTTTACCGCGGTCCTTCGGATTGTGTGAAAGTGCGCGGGTGCTGACGTCACACTGCGTGTGACGGTATAAAAACTCGCGCGCGGCTCAGGGTCGGGGGCTCGCTCACTCTGGGGGACTCTCGCTGGCACTCGCCCGACTCGACTCGGCCGGGGCAGTGCTTTTGCTCGACCTCGCCACGCTGCGATGTGAGTACCGGTGGGACACCGGTCCAGTCAGGACCTGTTGTGCCCGAGTGACGCGAAAGTGTTTTCGTCACTGCGCGTGTAGCGGGTAACATTGCGCCTGTCTGCCTATTGCCTAGTAGCTGTACTTTTGCCGTACTTGAATCTAATCTCATGTCTATAATAGCCTGTAATGTAATATACCTGTTCCAAGGCAAAGCAAATTCTTTGTAGTTTGTAACGTTTACGTCTGAAAGAGACGATTGCTTGAAGAAGTGGTGCTAAAAATAAACTTTCATACTCCTAGACAAACGACCTGCTCAGCAGACACTTCATGCGTGAAGCCAAGCTGGCAAAGTATAAAACAATAAAATTCACACTGGTGGCTCGTCCGGGAGGTAATCTTTATCAGTTCGATTAAGAGACCTGGAGATGCCCTTACTGGCTTTTGGTTGTTTATTAGCCTTGTTTATTATTTTGTTTATGGTCATTGCTTCCGGCTCCGAACTGTAATCACCTTCAGTCTGGGCTCGGCCATCAGTGAAAGTGATTGAGGACGGTATGTGCAAAACACCATTTATAAAATTCACAGCACGTTTGGCTGCTATGAGTCAGTTCCACCTCTTTGGCAATATTATTTCGGTGTCATGATTTCGGCTTGATCATTGTTTCGACTTTCATTGAATGTTTCGGCACTTTGGCTATATTTACCTGAACAGTGCACGGTTACCGTGACATTGCTCGTTTTCTGGCTCTTTTTGTTTGAATTGTTCGCTTTTATTTATTTCGGCCTTTTCAATTACAATACATATTTAATATGTATACCTTCTACGTTCTTTCTCGAGGTCGGAAATGACGGTGGAAACGCTGGCAATATGATGATTCGGACACGAACGGGTTTGTGGGATACATGGTTTTTGGTCGATCAGAATACCCCTAGACAACGGCTAAAGGATTGTTGAGTGTTAAGACGATACCCCTAGACAACGATGAGTAGGATTGTGCAGATGACACAGATTAGAATACCCCTAGACACACGAGGAATATTAGCAGAAGTTACCACAACAGCCAGTAGGCGGGCATGAATCCATCCTCACACCCATCCTTTACCCACTCTACATCCTCATCCTTCTCCCAGTCATCCTTATCCATATCCCCATCCCAAACACCACTTATAAATTCACAATTTCAAAAATTTCCCAAGATCATAGCGCTTCAACATTTTGATAGGTAGTAGCGTTAACAATTTTGTAAATTTTGGTAAATGTTTTAGACACCGACATAGTCTAGTTTTGGAAAAATATTACATTTAGTGGAACAGGGTGACCAAGGACACCAATGGCGGTGGTGCATTCAACATCAACTAAATGCATTTCCAACGCTTAAAAAGCAACAAAACTGACATAATCTGAAAGAAAATTTAATTTTGATATTTATTGACCATGATTGAAGCCCCACATCACTGAAATCAAGGACTGAAATTACTCGACAATTCAGGGTAGAGCATTGGCAGGTCCGGTATGCTGAACAGCTCAGAACCATGATAATTTCGAAATTGAATGAAAGAGTGTCGGCCTTTGATATTACTTTTTGTCCTTCAATTTCAATTTTTGATTGATAAAAATTAATTTTGTCAATGAGCAATCTTTGCGTTTTAAGATATATAATTTTTGAAATGGCGGAGATAGCCAACAATTTATTTTCAGGTTTTTACTTAGCTTCACAGGTTCATACATGACGTGCTCTGTGATCATAAATCAAAAATATATATACAAATCATAAAACTCATCGAAATTTGTTGCTTAGTTCTCTTTTTTAGACTTAAAAGGTCAGCTGAAAATAGTGATCAAAATACCTTAGTGTTGTAATTTCGAACCGGTTTTACCTAGTTCTCTATATACCGTGGCTTTCATAGGGAGATGAAACTTACAGGATCTTATAGTATGATCGAGAGTCTCACAACTTATATAAATGTAGGTATATCTCGGATTTTCTGAAGGGTCGCTTGAGATCAGGTCAGTCTCTCACCATTAAAAGTCAGGGGAATATGGAAATTGCTAGTTTGGTCCGGAAATGATATACAACTATCTCAAATTTTCAAGCACACGGAATCGTGATTTCATGCGCTCCTTGCAAGGTCTGATGCTTAATTTTGCTTTGTTGATCTTGCGTGACGTCATTTATCACGTAACCAAGGGTATCAGTTTTTCGTCAATAACTCCCGATCAACTAAAGCTACCGAGTCGATAAAGCCACTAATGGACATGAAAAGACCTGCCGAATCGATTGATATGCAATATGACCTCCTTTGACCAGCTTCGTGACCTGACGGGCTGTGACCTGACCTTGACCCGAGGTTAACACCTTAACTCTCGCCCGTATTGGTGTTTTTCCAGCCGCAAACGTATAAGGGGGGGGGGGGGTCCGTTGGACCCTCCCTTGCCGTTTCGCCCCTGATCGAGCTAGAGCTTCGCGGAAAAAACGAGCGTGCTGGCCGTGACGAGAGGAAGTCGATGATACCCAATTTTAAGGTCCTAGGTCATCGGTTGACTTTCCAGGTCAGGTCAATGACCCAAAAGTCGGGAAAATCGGGCCTGTTAGAAAGTCGTAAAGCGTGGCTGCTATGGGGTTTTCGGGGTGCTGATCACGAATATCATGTTAGTTTTGATCACAGATGATGTCTTCGTGCATTTAGGCCAGGTCGGGTCAGGTCAGGTCAGGTCAACCAGTAAGGGTATTCGTAGTAGGTGGCAACCGCCTCTGACAGCTTCGCAACATGTTACGAGGGCACCAAAACTACTTCGTAAATGTTCATATGGCTGCTAAATTCGAATTCAGCTCCTAAAACTGGCCTAGAAACATGTAAAACTCGAAAAAGTGAGCCGAGGTCATCAAAGGTCAATGACCTGATCTGACTTTCCAGTGACCTTGACACCAACCCTAATGCATGGAAGCAACATCATATCCCATGTTTGAACGCTTAAAACCACGAAAAGACTGCAAACGCGCCGCTAATGCGAGCCGACATACGCCGAATCGCGATTCCGGCCAAACATGGTCTCGAAAAGTAGGTCGCAGGTCAAAGGTCATTAAGGTCAGGGTCATGACAATTTCAGGGTGGGTGTAAAATTGATTAACGCGAGGGTAACGAAAGTTTCGTCGCGATCGGCCGCTTTTTACGCGAGTTATTCGCGAAAAACCGAGGGAGGGGGGTCCGTTCGACCCCCCCCCCCTCTATACGGGCGAGGGTTAAGTTGATCTCACCCGAAGAAAAAGTATACCATTCGACACGCCTGAGCTAGACAAACACGATGCTGCTAAAATCGCGGATCTGCGATCATTTTTAGCGAAGTTATTTACCGAAAACCGAACCTGTGCCTTGGGCCACTTGCAACCTGACCGCCGAAGTCATCGCCTGACCCTGGTCCTTAAATCGGAGACCAATCGCTGCATTTTGTAACGACGCACACGATCGTTTCTTTCGTGAGGCTCTAGCTCAATTAGGGGCGAATCGGCGAATGGGTTGTTTCCTCACTTCCAACCCTCAACGTCCCCTCGGTATTCAGAAAACCTGAAGGTCCGGTGAGGGTTAAAACGTTTCTCCTGAACGAGGAAGAAATGTAAAAGTCAAAGCTCTATAGACGTCTTGTAAAAGTGGCCATAATAATAAATTCGTTAGAAATAAGATGCTTTTTTAACAACTTCCTCATATAAAATCGGGTGCTGGGACCAATCTTATAAACGCTTTAGAATGGACAGGGCGTCACTGGCTAAAGTTTGGGTGCAGCAAACGGCTATTACCTAAATGCAAAATGGTTTTCATGCATTTCAGTCAATTGTATATTGTCGGTCCCAGTGGCCGAGCTAAAAAAAAAAAAAAAAATCGGTAGTGTTTTGCATCTTTTACGCCCTAAGAAACTACACCATCTATCGAAGTGGGCGGCCTTATTTGAATGGGAGGGCGCATTATGCACGAATCGAGTACTTTCGTTTATTTTGGACTGTATTTTACCACATCCACTGCTGGTATCACTATTAATATTATCTAATGCCGTGAATACGACAGCATTCCATTTATAAGATTGGGCCAATGGAGTCGCGCCCCGCGAGCTCGGTTTTCCGCTGGGCCACTACAGGCCAGGAAGTCGGGCTTCGCCTGAGGGCAGGACAAAGGTCAGCGAGGGAGCGCGGGGTCAGCCAGGTATCGCCAAGTGCCGAGCGGATGCCGCTCCCTCCCCTCTCTTCCCCTCTTCTCCCCTCCCCACCTCGGTATAGATGGGGAGGGACCGAACTGCCAATGACATGCGAGCGGTCAAGGCCGCTCGCGCGGCAGCGACCCTGGCGGCCGGGTGCCGCAACTGGGATTCAGCCAAGTTACCGATTCGCCTCCTGTGGGAGAGCCAAACCAGGGGACATACTTTTTAGATATACTGTACGGCCTTGGGTGCAGTGCTCAGTATCTAGCGGTCGCGGTGGGGCCCCAGTTCCCGTACGGCGCGGAATGCGGGGTTACTTGGATTCAAATGTCTATGGCAGCTACGTAATAAGCCTAGATACATCTCCAGGCACCTCGTGCGCATGTTTCCCTTGAACCTTTTCAGCTTGTGTTGGTTTGATAGAAGCAGTGTTGCCAGCTACGAGACACTGCGAGCTACGGTTGATAATTGGTATGCGACCAGCCATCAAACATCGACTACGTGGTTTGTGTCGATATTTTGCGTAACATCAGGGAGCCCGCGACCCCGGTCACAATCCCCCACAAAGTTGGCTCGAAAAAGACGTATCTGCATATGTATTATTCACTGACGCTGATGAGATGAATCAGGGGACGACAGTCCAGGTGGAGCACACGGCGGTTACGGCCGCTCCACGGAGCGCCTCGGTCCCGGCTGGCGGCGTCCGCCGCCCCGCTGTGACGGGCGGGACCGTCACCCAGCGTCCCGCCGTCCCGCTGTGATGAGCCGGACCATCGCCGAGCGGCCGGCGGTGGGGGCTCCGGCCTAGGCACCCGGCCAGACATCGCAGACATTTGTGAGAGACGCTCAGAACCCTTCCTCCACTGTAACAAAGGCAACACGACAAAAGTAAATAGTTTCATCAGGAAATGAAATTGCGATGGGAAGAAGCGTTCGCTGAACGTTAAAGGATGATCGAAAATAAACATAAACTCTGGTTTACATAACAGTACGCGTTATAACGCAGTATATCACGACGTAATTTTTTGAATCCTTAAAACGGAAATGAATAATAATTAATAGTTACTTAGCAGTATTCCATGAACATAAAAAGGCATTCCTTAGACAAAGCATACGTTACAGTACTGTCAGTAGTCAGAAAACTGAGCTCCTATCTCGGCGGGTCGACTCACTGGGCTGGCCACTGCGGATGCCCTCCATGATGTCTGGGCCCGGCACGGCGCCAGAGCGGAGGATCTGGTTCAGCCGCTCGATCTCCTGCAGCGAGGTGGCGCGAGCGATCGCCTCCTTGATGAGCCGCGTGTCCTCTGCCGACGGACCCGAGGGAACGGCACCTGCACGGACACGGGAGCGGTCACCTCACAGCGCTCAGAGACTGGACGTAAAGGACAGATAGCAGTCGTCCCATAGGGCTCATGGACAGGCAAAAGCCAAACTTTGCGATGTAATAGTAACGCCCTGTGCTAGCATCCTGTGCTAACGCCCTGTTACAAAAAAAGACAAGACAAACGCAACACTATTACACTGCACAAGCGATTAAGAGCAAAACATGATGTATTAATATTTTGGTCACATCCATTTCATATACATTACAATATCCACTATCCCAATATTCCGGACCGATTACGGCAATACGGCTGAGAGTGGGCAGCACTCACCTCTTGCCTGGACTGCCGCCTCCAGGCCGCCTCCGGGTACAAACGTCTTTGACCGTTTGGAGATCTCCTTCTGAATCTGTTTGCCCTTTTTACTTTTGAACAGGGCGTCTGCCTGCTCCCGCTCCTGAAACCAGCACAAGGGTCAGTCAGATGTAGTCATCGATCAACTGTGAAAATTAACGAGCGACAGTACAAACGGTATGACCCTATTAGCAGTGTGTTTCCAAGTAGTATAATATGCCGTTTTTAGAAGCTAAATTAGCGTACAGCGTGGCGTCATAGATAGGCAGAACCCAAAATAAAAAAACAGACCCACAGAGGCGTAAACGGCGCTCATGGTATAGCTCCTAACAAAACGGTATCAAGTGCCTAACTGTTAAAGTCTCACCACACCAAGGAAAAGCTATTATGACGACCAAACGAAAAATCAATTTAAGATATAAAAACGAACTACAGGGTCTTTCATAATGAATGTTACTTTTGAACATTTAGTTAGGAGCTCTTAATTTATCACTTCCGCGTGAATTTTATATGCATATTGTTGCAAATTGATTAGGGTTTTGTCCCAAAAAATAAAAAAAAAAATCACAACGCCAATTTTCCTTCACGGAAAAGCAGAGTAAGTCGACACCACTAAAACGCATTACGGATTACGGTCGACGGACAAGTCTTCATCCATTGGCTCTCCCCTGGGTCAACACTGAACGGGGTGGCTTACCTCAGGCTGCTCAAGGAATGCTTCTGCCTCAGGTCAGGGACAAGGTTCAAAGAGACGGCCTGTGGTTCCAGCAGGATGGCGCCACAGTGCACACCACGGCAGCAGTTGTGCCAGTGGCTGATCGAGAATTTTGAAGAGTGCGTTATCAGCCGCCTCACCGAGCGACCATGGCCACCACGGAGCCCTGAAATCTCCCCGCTGGACTACTGGTTTTGGGAGTCGCATTGGCAGACCTGAGACAAAACCCTCATGCAGCCATCCACTGCGAACCACAGTGGAAAGGTTTGCTGGAAGCCTGGACCCAGACGTTGTGAGGTGCGGGGTGCGACACCTTCGTCAGAGGGTCGAAACCTGTGCCTTACAGGTTTCGTTTCGCGATACAGCGGAAAATTCCTGAGGAGCATTAAAATGAAAGTTGTGTGTGCAAAAACGCTAATGTGTTTCTGTTTCATGTGATGGTACAGATTTCATGAGGAACATATATGTCCTGAGAAATAGCTCTTTCAAAAGTAACATTCATTATGAAAGACCCTGTACCTAGCGACCATACGCTTGGACACGCCTGAAAAGCATGCCTTGAGACATGCACGCACCTCGTACATCCATAATCATTGACTATGCTCGAGGTGCGCACGCCCTAACGGCGTACTCAGTCTACAAAACGGTCTTGCTGAACACACCACACATGCACCGGCGAGTGAGCCGTGTCAGCCGGTGGGCGCACCTGTTGTTTGACGCGCCGGAAGTCGAGCACGCGCAGGTGGGGCATCCGGAAGATGGTGTAGAGCCGGTAGTGTTGTCGCATCACCACCGGGTTGCCGATGAGGCTGAGCGTGGTGAGTCGCGGCAGGCTGCCGAGCGGGTCCAGGTCGGCCAGCTCCTGCAGGCTGTTGTTGGTCAGCAGCACTGTCTGCACGTTCGGCACCTGCTCGTGCAGCGTCTCGCCGATCCTCCTGTGGTCGGGCAGGGTGGACACGGTGAGAGGTGAGCAGAGCATAGGGGAAGCTGAGCATGCCATGCAACATAGTGGACAACATAGGAGAAAACATGCAATAAATAGCACAACTGGTGGTCACTCAAACAAACTCCATTTTGAGAGAAAGTTTCTTGAATTAATGATGCACATATTGTGACCTCATTTTTCTTGGGAGTTGGGACAGACTATGGGAATTGAAAGCCCTGAAAAGCAAAATGATATTCAGCAATAATGAAATAATCTCAATATTCCAGATTGTACCTATGAAATTTGATAAGTACATAATTTCTACCAAAAGTGGGTGCAAGTGTTCAAAGAACATCTAACCAGTCAGAATGTCAAAAAATGGCAGAAAATCTCATCATATAGCAGATTGGCAACTCACACTATCCTGTTATTGTTCATCATGAGGCACTTAAGCCTCTTCAGAAGTGGGAATCCATCCAGCTTCCTGATTTCATTCTCAGAGAAGTCAATTGTGTCAAACTGATCCTGTGAAAAGAAGTTGATATCAGTTGATCAAGCACATGATCACAATGAAAGACAAAAAAAAAAAATCAGGAGAAAACTAATGTAATTGATGAAAATCCAGAAAATAAGTTAAAAAGGTCACATTTTCAACATAATACATAGGTAACAGCCAAAACATGAACTTTTTCAAGCTAAACATAGCAGCTATTGAAAAGAAAGATGCTCTTAATATATGTAGGCTGTTACAAAGTGATGTACTTACCAGTGTGGCACCTAAATTTTCAATGACAGGTATTTTGTAGGCCCTTAAGTCGAGCTCCCGATCTCGCACAGGGTTGATGTGCTGGTAGGCCTGCTGAATCAGCTCCACTGAAAGCTTCACCATTGTTGGCACAGATCAGCAGAAACCTATCAATGAGATGTGTAAAATTACAACTGAACACAGGAGGGAAATGAGAATGGTGCTGTGGTAAATGGTAGGTAAACAGGTATTTATTTACTTTAGGACCGGCAGCCTTTACTTTCGTCGCGAACCCCAAGTGATAGTAAGAAGCATATCACATGACATAATTTGACCTTTTGATTTCATAGCTGATAGTCATTCATGGCACAAACAAGTTTAAATGCACCAATACAATATTTACCGTCACCGCCGTAGATCCCCACCGACTGCGTACTCCACCGGCCACGCACTGCGCTCCAAGGTTTAGTGAATACATAATAACGATGCTATTCAACTGTGAGGAAAGTGACGTCATTAAATTTCTCGTTGCGAAGCAGCGGCAGTGCCGAAGGCAATGCCTTAGGAGAGATTACAGGCAATGGTAGGTCAAATATTTTTAGGTTAAGTGGTTGTGTATTTGGCTTCAGGCCGAAGGCCTGAAGCCAAATACACAATATAACAATAATAGAACACAACAATAGATAACACAACAACAATAATATAACACAATAATAGAACCTTTGAAAAGCTGAGGCCGGCAATGTTTAATCTCACATACAAAACATTTGTTCGCCCTCACATTGAATTCTGTCCCCAAGTGTGGTCTCCATATAAGAAATATAATATCAAGAAGATTGAAACAGTTCAAAGAGCAGCTACAAGAAGAGTTGTGGGACTGCAAGGGTTAAATTATCCAGAGCGGCTGAGACAGCTTAAGCTTACCACCCTAGAAGAGAGAAGAGAACGGGGAGACTTACTTGAGACCCACAAAATCCTCCATCAGCTCCACGAGTGTGACCTCACCCAATTATTTAACGTTAGAAACCGAACAGAGCGAGATTACCTCAAACTGTACAAGCCCCACCACCGGACGTTGAAGAGAGGAAGATTTTTCTCACAAAGAGTTATAAATAAATGGAATTTGTTAAGCTCTCACACCAAGATGGCAAAAACATCTAACCAATTTAAGTCAAGATACGACAAACATCGGACAGACAGACAAGACTGACCGAAGAGAAATCAAACTGATATAGAAAAACGCGTGATTCAAAAAAGAAATGGGCTACAACATAGACCTCGACGTCTTCTTCCAGAGCCCAAACAACCTTGATTCTTGATTCTTGATTCTTAATGCACAATCACTTAACCTAAAAATATTTGACCTACCATTGCTTGCAATCTATTCATGCGAGCAACTTTTTCCTTATCCCCGGGTAGGCAAATATCAGTAGGTCAGGTTAGGTAAGGTTAGGTTATGTTCTGATAGTTTTTTCCGTGTTTAATTTGCTATTCTACCCCATTTGCTCCCCCACCCAAAAACCCCGGTTCCCAAGAAGATTGTCGAAAATTTCCCTTTGAAAAAGTGTGCCGGTCCTAAAGTAAATATTTACCGGTAAACATAGATTTGTAACACAATACATACAAGCTTGAAGCTACAGATCACTATTCACAAATCACAATAGCAGGCAGCAGCAGTGGAGTATATTCCAGCTTTGTGTAAGTGTTAGGTACCTCTAGTACACAAGAAAAGTGTCAATAATGAAACTGTCCCAAGCTGGGCAGGGCTGCGGAGTAAGAGTCAGTCAGCTCTGCCCAGGGTCCGAGGTCTGAGCCCTGAGGCCAATTTTACCAACAGAAAAATATCCGCCTGCCAGAATTTTTTGCTCAAAGACCGCTTCACATACAGAGTGAAACAGTAAAGCCCTATCCGCTTACGTGCCCATCGCCTTTATGCTCCGTATGTGCAGCAGTCTTTAAGCAAAAATTCTGGCAGGCGGCTATTTTTCTGCCGGTAAAACTGGCCTCTAAACTCCGTCAAAATTGCAAGGCTCAAAGTCATACTCTGTGCCTGTTTCAGTTTGTTGTGCACCAGCAGGGCATAGTCATAGTGGTAGGGCGGGCAAACATGAATGACGCCAACTCAAAGACAGCGAAGCACCTACCTTGGAAAGGCAGACAATCTTTCAATCAAAGGCAAATGAAAGTTAAAAGAATATTTCTTCGATTAGGGTTTAAAACTGACCAAAAAAATGACCACCCTGACCCTAACCCTTGCTTTTTCATAACTCTGCCAAGGCTTATCTATTACGAGGAGGTTCCAAAATTTGGTAGCCCTGGGTGTCATGATTAAAATACCTACTAGAACCCATTTCTAAACTTACCCGCTAGATGTATCAAAGTGAAATGACCATAGGTTTTACAAATAAGTTGTAGAAATGGACAAATTTTGTTTATTTCAGATGCATCTCCATCTAGTAGGATAAAATAGTATATTTGCTAGTTGCATACCATATGACAGCCCATATGGTGTCATTGCTTATATTGCGTTAGTGACGCAGGTGTGACAACGCGGGGGGCGCGTGTTGCAAAATGTAATGTTGCAATTTATACAATCTATAGAGGCCTTCCTTGTAAGCATAGCGACTAGTATCTATGACCGTGATAGCGACCCTTGCAAGCGACAAAGTCTGTTTCTGCACGTGCTGTAGATGGCCTCAGGCTACTTGCTTTTAGGTTAGAACAATTTGCGAAAGCCAGCGTGAGTCCATCCAGCCCCACGGCTTGACCTCGGAGTTCGTTTCCAGAGGGGTGTTCACGGGCACCGCACAGGGCCTGTGAACAGCCCTCAGAGGGCTGTTCACGGGCCCTGTGTGCGGTCGGACCGCACACAGCCTCGAAGCTCCGCCCACTTCGTCCCTATGTCAGCCTTCCGTCACCGCACACAGCGATCGCTGTGGCCGGACTGGCCACAGCGGACCGTCCACCGCACGCAGCCGTGACGTCAGAACCGCCTACCCATCCCCTACCCCCACGCCTGCTGGACGCACCGCACACACCGCACGCAGCAGTGTGCGGTGCCCGTGAACACCCCTCTGAGAAGACAGGTGGTGTTGTTTTCGCTCTGTGTTCGGTACGGTACAAGTGGTGCACGTGCATGAGGTGTCCATCCAAGTGTCCAGCATAGGTTGAGAATTGTGCCGTTCTATGGGTGCCCGGGCGCAGCAAATCCGCCGTACGTAGCCGACCCCCCCCCCCCTAGAGCCTAGTGGTGACGACCTCCGCCGTCTGTTGCGGCTCCAAAGCCAAGCCGGTGTGGAATTTACCTTTGGAGAGCTCGAGCACCCATAGTCCAGCACAATTCTCCACCTCCACCTCCAGTTCGTCTACGGGCGACGGGCGACCGGCGCGCATTGGAGGCGGTGGACCACTTCGGGCACTTCTGAAGGACCTGAGGGGTCAGGGAATGTTCGGTGGCATCTGACAGTCCCGTCTGCCGTCTGGTGCCTGGCGCTCTACAAATCCTCCCAGTGCCTGGTGAAGAGCGACAGCCGAGCCCGAATGGAGACGCCTGCCTGAGGCCACTAAGCCGCAGTGACAGAACATGATGGACGCCCGGGTAGTCCGAGCTACGGGCATTCCTTCTGAGAGTCGGCAGCGGAGAGCTGCCCATCGTCCGGGAGCTGGGAGAGGCCTGGGACGTGATCGACGTGCCGCCGGAAGTCCGCAGTCCCGTCGCCAGTGCAGTGTCGCGGAGCTGCAGCTCCGCACAGTCATGGCTGTGCCATGGCTGTGCCATGGAAAATCCGGACAGCCATGGCTGTCCGGATTTTCCCGTCAATGGTCGACGACTGGCTCTACCAGAGCAAACGAGCAAGTTTGTCCCGCGGATGGTGCCGTGGTCAGCAAGGTGCTGCTGATGGACTGCTGCCTGGCGCTGCTTTGCATTATGACAGCGCGGACAACGTGATCGACTGGAGGAGCCTGTCCAGGATGCTGAAGGAGGCTCTGAACAGTTTCGACCTTCGGAAGTCGGAACTGCTGCAACTGTCACCTTTTGACGCTCAAGGTGAGAAATGACGTACGAGAAGCGACGTTTCTTATACCTATGCTTTGGTACTTTTTCTACAGTAGACTTAAAAGCTAGTTGCTCATTTATTCTTTTGTTCATTTGATTCAGTTTGTGCTCAATGATAGGTATTATTGTTTATTCATCATTTTGTTATGCACCTCGCACAGAAATTCACACCTGATAGGTACAAATATTCACATCATTAACACGGTACCGAACGGCTATCCATATCGAGCAAATCATGTAAATGCTCGGCTAACACGGAACAAACACTGCAGCGCGTTGAACAATCAACATCAACATGGCTTTACGATCGCGCAGCTATGACACGGCCCGCATAGCTCGGGTAGAACCATCACCACCCATCAGACCGTCCGAGTGGCTGTCGCTGCCGTTTGCGGCCGTCGGCTCTGCTCTCGCCGATAGTCGTCACTGCACGGCCTCTCAGCAGCCGCCGGGGGACGGCGCTCCCTTCCCCTGCCGGCTCATCATCTCGTACTGGTAGAGGAACACGTCGGCGTCAAACTGCAGCTTGTCCAGCTCGCGCGGCTTCACCTTGCGCTTCTTGCCGGAGCGCCTGGCCCTCTGCGGCGCCGCGCGGGGCCCGCCCGCCGCCCCGGCTCCGGCTGGGGCCGCCCGCGGCGGCGCCCGCGCGCCCGGCTGCGGGGGACTGGCAACCTGGCGGCACCAACATCAGGTAAATGGATGATAATGATGGAATTCTTACGTTCCAACAGTTATGAAGATTTATATTTTATCTCCCCCCCTCCCAACGGTGGAACCATACTGAGAAGTGGAAGTAAAAATTAACTTAGTCCAGAAGCTGACCAAGTAGTTATGGAGCGAACAGCCCGTCGCGCCTCTGGACGTACTGGCCTGTTGCGGTGTCGCGACTTGAAGGCGGTGTGGCTGTGCGGCACCACGCTCTGCTGGGTGAGCCAGGGCTCGCGCAGCGCGCGCTCAGCGCTCAGTCGGCTTACGGGGTTCGGGTCGAGCAGGGACGAGATGAACCCCTTGGCCGCCTCCGACACACTCGCCCACGCCTGTTCAACGGACACGGCGCGGCTAGTGAGGGTGAACGGTCAGCCGGGAAAATGTGACATGATGCCGCTGTGCTGTATGCAATTAGGTATGAATGGCTGTTTTCTTTCGAATAATCTTGCAATTTTCCTCCCTCCCTCTCTCCTTCTCCTCCTCCTCCTTTCTTCTCTCATTCCATTTTCCTCTCTTCCTCCCCTTTCTGCTTTCTCCCTCTATTCACTCACTCACTCATTCACTCACTCACTCACTCACTCACTCACTCACTCACTCACTCACTCACTCACTCACTCACTCACTCACTCACTCACTCACTCACTCACCCACCCACCTACTGACCTCTCCCTCGAAGCTGAACTTGGCTCTCATGATGAGTTTGTAGAGCCGGAGGCGACTGTTGTTCTCGAAGGGGAACGTGCCGCTGAGCATGATGAAGGCGGTGACGCCGACGGCCCACAGGTCCACGGAGCAGGTGTACGGCCGGCGGGTGACCACCTCGGGCGCAATGTACTCGGGCGTACCGCACGGCGTGTACATGTAGATGTCCTCGTCCCGTTGCCGCGCCGCCGCCAGGCCAAAGTCCGTGATGAGCACCTGTCAGGGTAGGGCAACAGCTGTTAGCCGGTTATGGTCTAGCTGATTCACCTGTAGTCAGACTCGAATTAGAGTCTGTTTAAGACAAGGAGTGCTGGGTAAACGCTTCAAAACTCTTTCCAATCGCCTGCACTTCTGCGGGTTAGGACAGGCAGGGGCGGCAGAGGACGTCCTTACCTTAGAGTCGGGATGGCAGTAGAGGTAGAGGACCTTCTTACCGGCTGTCGGCGCTGGGGTGGTAGATAGTAGAGGGCCTCCCCACCTCGGAATCGGCGCCGGGGTGGCAGCAGATCCTACCTTGGAGTCGGCACCCGAGTTGGCAGGTACTGTGGAGGACCTTCTGGCTCGTACTTTGGAGTCGAGGTGGTAGAAGAGGACCTCCGTACCTTTGAGTCGGCGTAGGTAGGTAGCAGAGGCCTGGCTCCTACCTTGGAGTTGACGTGGTAGAAGAAGAGGAGGACCTTCGTACCTTGGAGTCGGGGTGGCAGTAGAGGACCTCCTTACCCTGGAGTCGGGGTGGCAGTAGAGGACCTCCTTACCTTGGAGTCGGCGCTGGGGCTCGGCGCCGGGGTGTTAGGTGGAGGACCTCCGTACCTTGGAGTCGGCGCCGGGGTGGTAGTAGAGCACGTTGTCGGGTTTGAGGTCGCGGTGCGTGACGCCGACGCCGTGCAGGTAGCGCACGCCGTCCAGCACCATGCGCAGCACGCGCGCGCCGTCCCTCTCGGAGAACACGCCGCGCGCCTGGATCTGGTCAAACAGGTCGCCGCCGGTGGCCAGCTCGAGCACCAGGTACAGCTTCTCGGGCGACTCGAACACCTGGGGACACGAGCCGGCCGCGGGGGGAGCTTGTGATAGGTGTGCCGCTAAGTTACCTAATGACAGAGCTGCTACACTATTATAGCTCTTTGTTTCTACTCGTATACACATTGTTTGTGTCTCTATAGCTTAAGAATTAAGATTATTTGGTTCGTCCCCAATGCACGTACAATTCTATTCCCCAATGCCAACGCCCATTTTATTGGAGAAAAGGTTAACATTTTAATCGCGCCCCCATGGCCCCTCAATTCAAATCAACCGTCAGTGACATCGGCATTCTGCCGACTATCGTAATGCACCAGACCGCCAGAGTAGCCAGTGATCGAAGTCACGCTAACGGCCTGCGGTGATCGAAGTCACGCTGCATGAACCGATCGGCTCGGCAGCGTGGGCAGAACGGTTTGATCGATGGAGGGCGGCAGTGGCGGCGGCAGGCGGTATAGGGACCGCCCTTCGGCGGGCACCGGGATAGCGCCGGGTCCGCGGAAATAGCGCGATTTTAGATATCGGGTCCGATGTTGGCCGTTGTCCACACCCATCCCTCCCTGTAAATGGGTGCCAACACATTACCCAGCTTTAGAGCTTTGTGCAGAGCTCATAGCATGCATCTAAATAACACCGGCAGCTGGGACTGCGACTGTGACACACTCCCTCTCTCTCCCCGTCTCTCGATCTCTCTGCTCACCTCCACCAGTTGTATGATGTTGGGGTGTCGCAGTTTGCGCAGGATGCGCAGCTCTGAGTCAAACGTGTCCCTGGCCGAGCTCTTCCCTGCAGTGACGTCGATCATTTTGATGGCGACGGGTCGGCGCGTGAGGCGGCTCTCGGCTCGCACCACGCGGCTGTAGGTGCCGCGCCCCACCAGCGCCTTCACGTCGTACTTGGCCAGGAGCCGGGGGTCGTAGCGCGTGCGGAACCGGGCGGCCGGCTGACCGGCCCGCTCCAACTTCAGCCGCTGAGCCAGGCTGAGCGGCGGCTGGCGGCCGGGCGAGCCCGCGGCGGCGGCGGGGGACGAGCCCGGCTCCGAGACACGCTCGGCGGGCGGCAGCTGCGTGACGCTGGTCACCGGCTGGCCGGGGGCGGCGTCACCCCCTCCCCCGGGCGCCACCGAGTCGAACCGCGGCCGCGTGCGGTGAGACGCGCCCAGGTTGAACGTGCGGAACCGGCCACCCAGGAAGAAGTTCTTGGAGCGCATGGTGGAGCCGGCGAGCCGCAGATGGCGTTTGGTGTGGTCGGCAGATGAGGAGCTCTATCTGTGCCAGTGAGGTAGTGCCGCTCACTCTAAAAGGGTGGAGGTGAATCTGAACACCTACTGTGGACGTCAAACCGTGTGGGACGCGACTTTTTCGCAATAACTTTTGAATACGTTGCCTCTCAAGAACGAAACTTCGGCAATGGACATTTCAGACCCCGGCCTAATTTTTATTATAAAGGTTTTTTAATGTCAAATAAATATTTAGGGTACTTCCCGTTCACTCGTAATGCTAAGTGAAATATCAGCCCGGATGGCGGCTATCGTCAGGTTGCTCGCGAAGCCCCGCCTACTAACTACGAATTCCCTGCCATCTACCGTTCAGACACGACTGCCATCTGTCGGTCGATCCTCACTCAGAACCGGTTCTGCATCAGCTGTGTGCGTCGGGTCTCAGATGGGCGGACATCTCGAAACCGATATTGTTCAGCATGGCCTTTTACCAGGTTTTTTAATCCGAGAAAAAAACCGAGATTGTTCAGTATGGCCCTTTAACAAATTAACTATACGAATTATTGACTTAGCAGCAGGGATGCAGAGCCTTGAACATTTGAGTCAGCTCCAGCTCCGGCTCCGGCTCCGAGTAAAATGGCAATACGGCTCCGGCTCCGGCTCCCACTCAGGGCAAAATATGACGGCTCCGGCGGATCCGGCTCCCCTCCGGCTATGCGTACCGGTGCATTACGGAAACATTTAAGTTGGGGCATATTGGGGCTTGGCAGGATAACACGAAGTGTACTAACGTTCCTGGCGGTTTGATATCTACAAGAACCTACAATTAAAGTGTTAGTTAAGAAAATTAACTGGACTGTGTAAATATATTATATTATTATGTATCTCATTTACGTAATTACGTTGACAAACTTATTAAATAATCATTTAATTATTTTCTGTTATTCTTAAATCATCGTAATATTTGGCGTACGCGTATAGTCTTCCTATCTGGGTGACATTCTTAGCGAGTCGAAGAAAATATTTCATTGATAGAATTGATAGAATTTTCAGTTTATCGCGGCTTCCTTCACGGTTAAATACCGACAAGAGGCGCATTGCAAATACATTCTTGCAGCCCTTAGGGCAAGCATGAATAACGTACGCCATGCGGCTGGGTGTGTTGGCAGGAAGCACCGCGTACCAACCCCTACGGACCGCGACTGACCGGTTTCGGGTCAGGTAGCGCCTCAGGCAACGGCCAGCCGAGGCGGAGCTTAGCTCCAACGTCACACTATGGCTCCGCCCCTTGTGTAGTAGCCTCTGCTCACCGAGAGAGTTTCAGGAGCAAAATTTAACATTACGAGTGAACGGGAAGTGCCCTAAATATTGATCGGACATTGAAAAACCTTAGTAATAAAAATTAGGCCGGGGTCTGAAACGTCCATTGCCGAAGTTTCGTTTTTGAGAGGCAACGCATTCAAAAGTTATTGCGAAAAAGTCGCGTCCCACGCGGTTTGACGTCCACAGTAGGTCCGACGGGTAGCAGAGAAACTTTCCTTAAAACAAGTCTTTGTGAATATATCGCTCGATTGAAAGGGCTATTGTTTCAGGCCGACGAAGATAGATTTTCACGGTTACTCAATGACAAAAGTTTGCACCATGTGTTCAGCCAAGTCAAATGCACCGGTCGCTATTTAACCACTGGAAGATGCATGAAAGTATTGATTATTTTTGGCGTTAGAGCCGTCAAGGCAGCTAACATTCACTGAGCCCACAGTCCTTACAGTTCACACCTTACGCTCACTTCTGTGACGTTCGAAACCACTGATGATGGTTAAAGGGACCCTCCCACCTTAACATTAGATTTGAGTTGAGATAGCCAAAATGGGGTCCCTGGCTCACAATTACCGGTTTCGGCACTCACAACATCGAGAAATGCCTTAAATCGGAAATATTGAATTTCAAAATTACAGCATTTTGATTCAGAGGGGCTAATGCTTAGGAATACCCCTCTGAATGTGTGACGTCAGCGCAAATATCTAACGATTTTTAAATGTTTGACTAAAACGTTTTGTAGCACGCGGTGGTATATGCTATTTGCGCGCAACATCTGCCGCAAACGCCGCACTTCTAAAATAAAGTCGCTAGAAACAGCGGAGATCCCAAAAAAGTAAACAAAAGTAAAAGTCTAATATCTTGAAAACCGGTAAATATTTTTTGGTGAAATTTGGTAGATATTCGTTTTCGCTCTTTCTGAACCGAGCGACATCACTTTCATGCCAATTCATAAACTTTTTTGAAGGTGGGAGGGTCCCTTTAATTCAGATCCGCTGTTCCTTTTCCACCGTTTCACGGTCTGCCGTTTGTTGTCGCACAGGTTCCTCGGTCGGCTATTTCACACCACACTCGGCCGGTCGGCACCGCTGCACCTCCACATTGTTCCACTCCCGGCTCCTCTGGTTTCCTCGGCCGGCCTCCCCAGCTCCCTCCGACTGGCCTGGTCCGTCCCCGGACTGCCACTGCTCGCCCCGTCGGCAGGGGCGTAACTTTTTGGTTTTCGTTGGGGGGGCAACGCTGTCAGGGGCGCCTTTTTAAGGGCATGGGGGCGCCTCCCCGTGACTATCTAGAAATAAGTCTTATTTCAGTTTACGGCAGCATTTTTTTTTTTTACCATGTCCATAGCACGTTGTTTTTTTTTTGTGCCGTCGTGTTTTGGCACGTTATGTTGCAGTTTTTTTTTCTGAAATAGCGCGCCAAAAGCGCGGAATTATTTTGAAACCAAATACATTTTGAAAGCAATTTGGGGACCAGAGACCGGGGGCGGGTAGTGGAATTGGGGACCAGGGTAGTGACGCCTTATTAAACAACGCATATGGTAGTTCTTCTAAAGAAACGAGACGAACTGATGAATTGACAAAAAGAAAAGAAAAAACAAGTGATAAAAAAGCGAGATTAAAGAAACAAATCTGTAGAACTTTACCCCACGCAGAAGCAAGGGACGTTTTTACGCCTCCCCTTTTAAGTTAAGAACACACTTCATACTGCATCTTTCCGCACGTGTTCTAGAAGCAAACCAGTGGCAAAAATTTGCCCTCATCGAAAAAAATAAAAAAAATTGCCCCCCCCCGCCCGCGCCGGGCCGGGGGGGGGGGGGAGGGAGTGAACACCTCCCCTGCGGTTTTTCGCAGATATCTCAAAACTCCGCGCCGCCATTTTTGGCACACCTGTTCATGCATCTTTTTTTTTACACATGTGCAAATTTCAGACCCAGAGCTCTCAAGGTCAGGTCACCAGGTCACGTCAAAAGACCTCACCTCAGAAAAAAAAGTTACAATCCTCGTCATAGCTACACCGACTGAACGATCGCCTTGAAACTTTCAGCGATTGATAAGAGTAACAGTATGTTCAAAATGTTTATCTCGGAATTTTGATATCAGTGACCTAAGGTCAGGTAATGTTTGCGACCTCTCCATTATAAGTCAATGGGAGAAAATTGAAATGAGCCTTTTTTGGACGAATGGTATTTAGAACCCTCTCAAACATCGTTTCATAGGTAAACATGATACACTGAATCGGAAAAAAATGCACCTGTGACCCCTATGTGTGCCCTTAAGGTCATCTCAGGTCATGAACGGTCACCACCAGTTTTTTGGCTGTAACTTTTGATAAAGGCGTGCTAGAGCGATGAAAACACGTCAGATGTATTCAGCTCGACGATACGGATCGACTGATATGCAACATGACCCTTTTCGGTCAGGTTATGACCTTGACCTGAGGTCAAATTTTAAAAATGACCTTTCAAGGTCAACAAATAGTTCATTCGACGCGTCTCGACGAGAGGAACATGATGCTGCCAAAAGTAATGTCGTGGCGCTCTTGAGTCAAAAGTTATTGCCGAAAAACAGTTTTCGTGAAAACTGCTATTTTACCGTTTTTGCCCTCTGGAGGCTAAACCGTTGACCTGAGGTCAAAGCTGAGAACAATGGTCAGAAAGGTCTGTAAAAGGGCTATCGAATGCACTTTTCCGCGGCGCTGTAGCTCTATTGATCCCGAGTTAGCCGTTGCAGTTTCCAAAATTGTTGAAATGGCCTACATTTGACCTTTGATGACCTCTGGCGACCTGACCTTTGACCTGACCCAAGAAATGACCGAAGTGTTTCCGTCATTATTTTTGACGCTCTTTCGAATGCTGCTTACTGCGTGTCGCTACGTGGCCCAGGAGCCGAGTTAGACCAGACACCCCCTCCCGCCCGGCGCGGAAGTCGAGGAGCACCAGCCCGGCGCGGGTTAATCCCAGGCTGAGAGCGTTCAAGCCTAGGTCACCCATATAGGGGAGAGTGGGGTAAGATGCCCAGGGTGGGAAAGACGCCCCACCCCCTCTAGCGGCAAAACAAATAATCGAACCTGGAAATTAATGTTCTTAGCGTAAAGCGGAAGCCTGCCTTGTCAACTGCACAAAAATTTGCGAAGCTCAGTTTGGCAACGGCTGGCTGGTGATTGAATGTTTTTTATTTGCTGCTTTCGAAAAATATTTTGGTGTCAAAACATTGTAAATATCAAAGAATGTAAATAATTTTTATGTTCCTTGCTATGGTCGTGATACATTAACATGCGTGTACTGTGTCGCAAACAGTTTGTTTCAGGGTGTAGTTTTATGGCTAACAAATTGTACTGATTTAATGTTAATTCTGTACCTTGGGGTAAGATGCCCCCTGTCCTGATGGGGAAAGACGCCCCCCTAAATCCATAGGCTGTCCTTCAAGCAGCCCGTCAAATCATTTATTACATACTTGTGATGAGAGACAAAAGCTGATCTGGGACTATTGAGAGTCCAGTATGGTCGGGAGCTCCCCATGCCGGTCTCTCGGCCCACACAGCGACTTTTTGGGCGGCATCTGACTCTGAGAGCCCTCACGACGGCCTCTGTGGGCCCCATTATTGGCTCCAGGGCCCCTCACGACATCCTTTGAGGGCTCCCACGTTGCCTCCACGGGCCGCGCTGGCATCTGAGGTCCCCACGATGGGCTCGAGGGCCCTCAAGCATCATGAAGACCTATAAGGGCCCCACAGTGGTCTCCGAACGCCACCACGGAGGCTTGTTTGGCCGCGTGGGACTATGATGGCCCTAACGATGACCTCTGAAGCCCCTTACGACTACTTTTGAGGGCTCTTACGATGACGTTTGGTGTCTACTGCAGGCTCGAAGGGACTACTGATTCGTTCAGTCGATTCACGTGCCCATTTATGTCACTTAAAGTGCAGGGGGCATCTTCCCCAACGCCAGGGGGCGTCTTTCCCACCCTGTGGGGTAAGATGCCCCCTTTCACTTCTTCGGGAAAATGCTTGATAGCAAAAAAAGTTATCATATTTCAGGCACGAAAGTGTGATAGTTTTGGAGAAAAATGATGTCGGCTTCCGTTGCAACTCCAAGTTTTTGCTTTTCGATCGTCATTTTCGAATAATATATGACATAGCAAAACCCTGGGCATCTTTCCCCACTCTCCCCTACCTCTGTATACCGAGATATGCAGAAGTCTGTGGCTCACCAGGTGATATCAAGTTATCACGAAATGATACAAATTACTCCTGCTAGAGGTGGCAAAACGTGAAAATTTTGGGAACCAGACCCGAACCAGACCCGGCTGGACATTTCTGGAACCAGTCGGACCCGGTCTAAGTTGGAATCGGAACCAGTTGAACCCGTTCCCCATAGGCCATAAGTCAATTAATACAAACCGTTTGTAGAAATCATTAATTGCATCGTGTAAAACAGCCGTTTTCCCACTGATAATACTTATGAGCTACAGTGTGCAAAGGAACATACATGAGCAAATGTTTTCTTTCCATTCACTTCATATTTTGCAATCATATGTAGTGTCCACTATGTATGGTTTATGGTAGGACCCGGTTGGACCCGCCAGAAAATTTCCAGGAACCGGTCTGGACCCATATGGGTCCAGACCGGTTCTTTTGACCGGGTCCTCGGGTCCACATTTTGCCACCCTTTGAACAAGTAGCGTTGGTACCGGAAACCGGAAGCTATCATGACACAGACTCACTGCTATCCCGGAAGATAATTTAAATTTGGCTTGATGAAAGTTCTCAGCTTTTAAGATATCCGATTACATAATTGGCCTCTGAAACTGAGGACAGTAAGATTTGGGGGGGGGGGGAACTTCATCTAAAGGCCTCAAGATCGTGGCAAATGAAACATAAATATAGAATCATGAGGGCCATGAGGGCTAGTCAAAGGGGTTACCTACTATACCTAGTATTGTCAGGATTGGCTCGAGAGGCGTTTTTATTGGTCGATGAGGCTCTCCAACTAGCTAAGTGTGCCGTTTTACCGCAAAAAAATAACAAGGGATTTCCCAGAGGAGCGATTTCAAGACTGGAGGGGCGCATTGATAAATAGTGAGGCGCCACTCAGCGCCAAGGGCATCGCTCTTGACCACATAAATGTCATTACGTTCTAAAGATGGGCGTCAAAAGAGCCTCAAGGGACGTCTTCAAGAACCAGTGGGAAAGCCTTCCTTCCTGAATAAGGGTCTCTGTTCTAGCAACAAGTCAACAATGGCAAGGTGTGAACCACGGGACGCCTCAACTGGCACCAGGGGCAAGTTGATTAACTATTGAGGCTTGAGGCACTGCCCTTTCGGTCGAAGGGAGCCGTAATTAGCAAAAGATTAGCAATGACACGTAATTAGCTATGACCGTAATTAGCTATGGCACGTATCGCTACCAAATTTCAGATATAACTTGGGGGATCTGTTTGTCACTTGACCTGGGAGTTTTAGCTTCCAGTGACCTGAGGTCAGGTCACAAGGTCACAAAACCGGTATATTGTCAAAATAGCACTAAAATGCACTATTTTGTTCTTAACAAATAGAGTTCTACATTGATTTGTTGAGACTTGAGACACTGCCCTTTCGGTCGAAGGGAGCCGTAATTAGCAAAAAAGATGATGTAAGATACCAGTATAGTCAGAGGAGCGCTAACATTGGCTCGATGGGTGCTATGGACCGTTGGGACGCTACGCCAAGCAAGAGTGGCGCTTTAACAGCAGGGATACCATAACACATAAGGCCCTGTGGGACGATTACATTGACTCAAGGGGCGCCCTTTAGAATCGGTGCGACACCGTGCAGAGGGCGCCATTCTTAACCACATCAATTTTAATACTCACTGCAGATGGCCTCCAAACTGTCTCGAGGGGTGCCTTCAGGAACCGATGGAACAGCCACCGAAATAGGGGCGCCGCTCTAGCTGCAGTGATGAAATAAGGTATTGACCGCATTGACCAGAGGAGCGCTTCATGTGGCTAAAGGGGCGCGTTGGTAAACTGGTGGGGCGCCACCCCATGCCCAGCGAGGGGCGTCGTACTTAGCAAGGAAATTATGTAAGTCAGAGGAGCGCTAACTTCGGCTCGAGGGGCGCTTGTATGAACCGTTGAGGCGCTAACCTAGCTAAGTGTGCCGTTTTAGCAGCAGGGATGCCATAACACACTATAGCGTGCTATGGCATCTAGGCCCTCTAGCCTCCCCCCCCTCCCCGAGGAGCGATGATTATGACTCAAGGAGCGCCCTTAAGAATTGGTAGGCCACATACAATTCATTACTCAGTGCAGAGGGGCGCCAAAACGGGCACGAGGGGCGCCTTCAGGAGCAAATGGGGCAGTCTACGGACTAGGGGCGCTGTTCTAGCAACAATGCTGATAAGGTATTGGCCAGAGGGGCGCTTCATCCACCTGAAGGGTCACATTGATAAACGGATGGGGCGCCGCTCTGCGTGCGGGGGCATTAGTTATTAGCAAAACAGATGTCATAAGACGTGCGTGTTGTCAGAGGGGCACCACTTTGGCTCGAGGGGCGCTTTTTAACCAATGGGGCACGCTATTTAGCTAAGTTTTTACTTGCCGCAAGCGGCGCACCATCCCTGAGGAACGTTACACAAACGACTGACGACTCTCTCGACATGGGCATCAGAGGCGCCCCTATAGACCTCACAGGCGTCTCTAATTCCCATTGAGGCGCCCCTTTGGACTTCAACTGGAGCTCCTCTTTCTATGGGCCTCCGAGGCGCCCCCATTTGGCATGCAGTCTCCCCTGTTTCGTATTGGGGCGCCGTTATGGCCTTAATGGGCGCCCCTTTTTCATGTGGGCACCCCTATACTATAGATCTCAGAGGCACCCTTAAGGGCCTCAGAGGCCAATATGGTGCCCCTCTTTCGCATGCAGGCGCCCCTGTGGCCATCTCAGGCGCCCGTGTTTTGCATTGAGGCGCCCCTGAGGACTTCATGGGCGCCCCTCTTTCGCATGCAGGCGCCCCCACGGCCTCAGAGGTTCCCCTCTCACGCATCCCATTTCCATAGGCGATGGCGCCCCCTTGAAAGATGGCGCACGCGCTCCTATGACGCCGCTGGCCCGTGAGGGCGCCTTTCGGGCCTGGGGGCGCCCACCAAGGTTGGGGGGGCAAACGGAATGTTGGGGTGGCAAAATTTCAAGTTGGGGGGGCACCTGCCTCCCCAAAAGTATACAAAGTTACGCCCCTGCCCGTCGGCCGTCTCCGCTGCACTGTCGGTACCGTCGGCACCGACAGCAGACCGTCGGCAGTCCGTCGGCAGTGGCGGTTTCACGGCCGCCGCGGCGTTGTTGTCGTATTTCCAAGGTGCACGGCGAGTATCGACTGGCCGGTGGCGGCGCGCGACCCTGCGACTGCCGGCCGACCGGGCGGTAGCGGCTGACCCACGCGCCGGCCGGCCGGGCGGGAGTCAGGGAGGGGCCGGCTGACTCACGCGCCGGTCACCGCCAGCGCCTTGTTTGGGTGTGGAATCAACTGGTGCCGGTGGCGGCCTTGCCTCTCCCCTGGACCGGCCACGGTGGCCCATAGGTGCGGCCAGGGGGACCGCTGGGTGTGCGCCCACGCTGCCTGACGTGTGCCCATGGGGAGAGGGGAGGGGGGGTGACTGTCGGCTTATGGACGGGTGCCTTTTTGTGCGGAATTTTTTATTGGCGTATCAATTGATCGGAGCTTCTCAATGAGGGCACCAAGTGATGCAGTCCATGACATAGCGTGTGTGCGTGAATGTGTGCGTGAGTGATCCCGATGCTCCGTTTTTATGACATGTCAATCATAATAGCCATGTGTTCATGGACCGATTGCATGATGTAAAAGCATACATACATACATGCATACATATATACATACATACATGCATGCATACATACATACATACATACCTACATACATTCATACATATATACATACATACATACATACACATGCATACATCCATACATACATGCCTAAATAGCTTTGTAGCCCCCCCCTCCCCTCCTCCTCTTATGTACTCGACTCCTATGCCATGTAGCAGCAATTGACTGTGCCGCGTTTAAAAAAGTGTCGCCGTCTGTCGTAATAATGAAATAGCCTTTGTGTCTTTTGTAGGTCAGATCAAAGCTCAGGCCTCAAGTCACCGGAAGACATCCAAGGTAAGTTTTCCGTATTTGACGGTTTTGGGAGAATCAGCTTAGCTTGATAATTAAAGGGACTATCCCACCCCACCTTTAACATGGGGTTTGAGTTGAGATAGCCAAGTTTGCGGCGAGGTTCAGAAACCACTATCTATCTAGGTTGCAACCCCCGCGGCCTCTTGGTGTTGAAGAAATTCGTTCCCTTCATTTGAAAATGGGCCTTGCGCAAGGCCCTATCTTCAACATGGAGCGACCGTTAGTGTGACGTCACCTCGTTTAGTCATTCTGATTTAAATGGGTTTATTCGTTGAAAAATCGCTTGAAACTTGGTCTGAACTTTGTTGTGGTGCCTACAGAGTAAAAAGAATCAGCTTTATGACAATAATGTGGCCTGGGGAAAGAGGTAATTTTGGGCTGTGACGTCACATATTTGAAAGTTTGTGTTTGGAATTTGGGAAGCCTAAGATGTTTAATGAAAAATAAATGCCAGAACCGTGTTCCTGGTCATCCAATCTATAAAGTCGGGCACAATTTAACTGGTTTTAACAACATTTTAGAAGGTGGGATAGTTCCTTTAAAGGAAATAGTTCACTTTCACGAAATTATTTTTTTTGCAATGGATTTATGATTTTTTATGTTCAAAATGATCAGCAAAGAAAATAAAACCTATTTATAACAAAAGATTATTTTCTATATTTTGATATAGGAAGGACTTTTCAGTTTCTGTAAGGCACAGGCGATCCAGTATGAAAAGAGCATGGGTCCCGAAAATTCTTCAGAAACTAGAGAAATGATCGCGGCCACCGGCATTTGGGTGATCTGCTGCTGCTGAATGTCCTTATTGATCAGTATGAGAATTTCTCTAGAGTTCTCGTAGATAATTTCTCTAGTTTCTGAAGAATTTTCGGTACCCATGCTCTTTTCATACTGGATGCGAATATATGCAAGGCACACATCCTCAACGCAAGACACCTTTTTCGGGACGAGAAATAGAATATCTTTGCCTAGGGTGATCGTTGGGCTGTAAAAGCTCCTGATTTATGCTCGTCTCAGCCCAGGCTACGGAACTGCTATTCCAGTTCAAAACCCATGTTAAAAAGTGAACTATTTCCTTTAACATATAAGGCCTGTACACATTCAGCCGCTGTGCTGTTGTCAGCCGAGAATCACTCACACTATTGGCTGAAAAATTGATGACGTTATGTTGCACATGCAACATGACGTCACCTCTCTGCTGCCGGCAGCATGGGCTGACGGGCTGTGCTGCTACGAGAAAGCAAGTGCCAGAGCCCTGTTCGGGCAGCGCATCCTACTGCAAAATTTTGCATCACGCATGCGCAGTAGGGGTCTCTCGGGTGCCAGGCTCCACCCTTCGACATATGACGTCACATATGTGACGTTGGCACGCGCAAAATCTTTCAGTTTTGCGCAACAAGAAAATAGTAGCTGCAGGAGGCGAAAGTGGCGCGAATTAAAGTTTACCGTCCTATAGGTATTTCTTATTGTAAGCGGTTTGAATGCCGTATTTTGGGTATCATTATCACTTTTTGCAGTGGCACATTGCTATTAACCACATTTGAACGCATTTTCCAGCAGTTAAAGCGAGGTGCTGCTCCGGGGATAGACCACGTAACAGTAGAGCATCTATTGTATGGTAGATCACAAGCTTTGTTGGTTGCGATTGGCCGTCTCCTCACTGCATGTTACGCCACTTTATCGGTCCCTGACGCCTTTTCTGTTAGTGTTGTGAGACCCATCCTAAAGAAGTCAGGTTTGAATCGAGATTGCTTGGACAATTACAGGCCGATATCTCTCACTACTACTATGTCGAAGTTACTAGAGTGTCTTTTGCTAAGTGAGCTGACCGAATCTTTCTCTCCCAGTGATCTACAATTTGGGTTTTTGGAGAACCGTAGTACTATCGAGGCAACGATGCTTGTTACTGAAACCGCGCAGTGGCACAGTCAGAGAGGTTCTCCAGTGTTTGCAGCCAATTTAGATGCGAGGAAATGTTTCGATAAAATTTGGCATGATGGTCTACTTTTTCGCCTAGAGAAGTTCCTGAGCCCCCGGTCCTGGCATTTGGTCACAGTGTGGTATAGACGTCTAAAAGCTTTCGTAACTTATGCTGACCATATGTCGAGTTGTTTTGACATCAAGCGAGGAACGAGACAGGGGGTCATTTTATCGCCAGCGTTTGCAAATGTTTTCTTTCAGCCTCTCTTAAGTCTACTTGATGTTAGCTTGTGCGGATCCTTCATGTTTGGCTACCATGTTCCTGCCGTGTGCTACGCAGATGATTTGATGCTGCTCGCTACCAATGCGGGAAACCTAAGTAAACTTTTGGAAATAGTTGATCAATTCGCAGGGTTTTGGAGGCTTGAATTCGTTCATGTAGATCCGATAAAAACCAAAAGTCACTGTATTGTATTTGGTGCTGAACTTTTGTCTGCGCTCCCCGTCTGGCACCTATCTGGTCAGCAGCTTGCTGTACGAGCAGTGACCGAACATCTAGGTGTCACATTGTCAGCGGATCTAGCCGGGTCACTTCATGTACAGCACCGTGTTAGTCGGGCTCGTGGAGCATTCTACGGACTGCCTCCTGCTGGAATGCTCAGTGACTGCCTGTCGCCTTCAGATAAAGTCTTTCTTTAGAAAACTGTGGTCATCCCTGCCCTAACTTTCGGATGTCAAACAGTCCCCCTTCGCTCGTGTGATGTTGACGATCTGGATGGCCTGCAATCTCGGTGCATAAAAGCTGCCCTCGGATTATCTAAATACGCTCATCATTCTGCTTTGCTTGTAGCTTTAGGTATCCCGAGAATACATGAACGGCTCAGACGAGCGGTGCTGCTAGCCTTATCGGGTATATTCCGAAGCCACCAACACCGACTGAAACACATTATGCTACGAGAGCTGGCTGTTTTAGCTACCGAGCCTATACAATTGCACGGAACATTTCTGGACCTGGCATACAAACTGTTAAACTGTTCTTTTCAAAACGTGCTTGATGCTGTGAGAGGTCATGTGGACCATAGCTTCATAGGCAGCGCGATCGACAGCGACGGTGTAGTAGATTCGCTCAGATTCCTTTTAAATTCCAGCCAGACAGTGATGTCCCGTCGTCTCGTGAGGCTTCTGTGCTCATAGGTTTTTTTTTTTCACAAATGTGTTGACTTGTTAATGTGCTTTGCAATTGCGTTTTAGTGTTGTGTTCATCGTCCTACATGCAGTATCTGTACTGCTGGTGTGTTTATTGGAAAGTGAAATGTGTATGTGTATTGTCTGAAAAAGACGCATAATAAATTGATGATGATGATGATTTATTCAGCTTTTGAACGAAAACCACCAGTCCATCCGCGCCACGGTTCGTCACGCGTCGAATAATGGCTGCCGCGGCCGCCGCGGCCCTCGGCTCTGACGGCCCGGCGGAGAATGGGCGGAGCCAGTGGCTGACGTCATCCAAGTGTGCCGTCACACGCTGCAAAATATTTTGCGCGGAGCCGAACAGCACTCTGAGATGCCGAGCCGTCAGCAAAAGCCATAAATGACGCATTTAGACACTGGTAGTGGCGCATGAAAGCAAATCACGTGCCATATTTTTATTGAGCACTGCAGATAAATGAAATTTGGGTACCATGTTGGCGCTATTCACATATATTTGGTTTCATAATTAATTGTCGATACAAGAAAAATACTTATTACTTTCGCACATTGTCAGTAAATATTTTGATAATATATCTAACTGCTTAAGTATTGTATTAATAAAGAACATGAAGATGAGACGAAATATTTGTTTACAACGCCATATTTGTAAACAGTCAGCCACCAGTGCTGACATTTCTCATCAGCCAAATGTATACAGTTCCGTCAGCCAGAAGCGGTGGGCGGAGCCTATTTCAGCTGACAACAGCACAACAGCTGAATACTGTAGGGGAGAGTGGGGTGGGTTGTATCAGTTTTTACTCCGAGACCCATAACCTCGTAACTATCCGTGATAAACTCATTATTTCCATACTATCTCCTTCCTTGATTCTTCTGCTTTTTTGTGCTAGGTAACTTTTCCGTTACCTCTACTAGTTTTTCTTTTACGGTCTGCCGAAGAGAGCAATGTTTTTGATACAACTTGCCCCATGGCTTGGGTGAGTTGTATCACATGGTGGGGTAATTTGTATCACTATTTCACGTTTCAGGGAGTGTGTTTGCTACTGGTTTTGAACATAACAACAACATTAAATGGGGTTAATACAATGTATTTGCTCAAAGGCTTCACTTTTATTAGACCAAACTTGGTCAATCCGAACGAAACATCGAAACGAACGAAACATCAACAGACTAGACGCAAAAGTGACCCGTTAAGAGCAAAGCAGCCAACACATTGTGCCGAAAAGGAACGAGTATTGACTAGCTACCTACAAACGCGAGCCAGGGCTTAGCTTTCGCGATCAAAAGCAACATACCCATACATACATACATACATACATGTTACAACATACCCCACCCGGCTCTGATACAACATGTACCTCGCCGCCATCTTGGAAAAAACATCTTCGTGCTCAAAAACAGCGGACAGCTGGAGAAATCCATTTTCACTCACGCAGCCTTAGAACCTACCCTCACCACCGCTACGGAGATCTTTCAAATTCGTGCACATCTAAATGCCCAAAACACACATTTTCCTGCAACCTATTTTTTTAGAATGCCATTAAAAAAACATAAAATCGGCTCTCACCTCGAGACGCGTCCACCCAGCCACACGACAGAACAGGGAAAGATGGCGCCCGGAAAACCTCGTCGACTGGTCGTGTCACGAGCGCTATCTATTGGATAAGTTTGGCACAATTCGCCCTGATACAACTTGGACATGATACAACTCACCCCGCTCTCCCCTACAGGCCTATAATAATGAGAACACCGTCAAGATAAATTTACGGTGATTCTTATCGTTTTTTTTTTTTATTACCTACTTTTGTGTCCTCGCGTTTCAACAGCTTTATATTCAGATGGCAGCTACCACCAAAAATCAATATTGACCTTTTTGTTTATCAAGTAACTGTTTTCCGTACCTAATAACATTTGACAAATAACTGATAGGCAGGACAATTATTTTCCAGCATTGTGTTTCTCCCGTCGAGACGCGTTGAAATTCAAATTAACTGTTACTTGGCCTTAACCTTCGCCCGCACATGGGGGTGGGGGGGGGGTGGATGGTTGCCACCCCCTTTCTGCTCTGCTCAGACCCCCGGCACCCCCAGACCTCAGGCATAGACCCCCTTTCTGTCTTTCTGCTCTGCACTCAACATTTTTAAAGCTAGAAGCCTGATTTTTTCGTATAGCTGCTCCTCTATCCTTTCTTGATGTTCAGTGTCCACTGAAAATTTCAAGTTTCTGTGGTTTTTGGTTTTGGAGATATGACCTTGTTTTTCAGGTCATGTCATGACCCAAATGACCAATTCTCAACATCTTGCGTTGGCTATGGGCCTTGTGAGCTTTTGACACCTTGATTTCGGCCTTTTTTGCCAGTCTTACCTCCCACCTATCATGGAACATGTTGTTCGACGATGTACAGATGTCAAGGTCAGGGTGAAGGTCAACCTAGGTCATCTAAGATAATTGCGTTTTAGGCAAGCTCAATTTACTTTTCGTGGAGTTTTTTGACTGCATTTTTGGTAAAAGCTTCTCAGATCATGATTTCATGTAATATGGACCCAAAAACAATGGGGAATATTTGTTTCTGGTCCCTAAAAAGCTGTTTCTGGCACCTAATTGCTGATCAGCCCCAAAATGCTTATTCGACCCTAATATCTGAATCTGGCACCTAATTGCTTGCACACAGCCTAAAGTTGCCAGATCGTCTAGTTGAACTCCGTATTTGCTGTTTGCTGATTCAGCACCAAAACCAAAACATCCAGCACCTATTTTATTCCACGTTTGCCTACCTAATTCGCGTAATCTTCCTGATTTTATGTATCCTAACAACATGAACGTTGCATTCGGTGATGTCAAGTGCCACTTTCGCCAGTGGAGATAATGATTAATGCATAGGCGCGGGAGCCGGGGGGGCAGTGGGGGCAGCTTGCCCCCCCAACTCTGGGGCCGTGGGGGCGGTGCCCCCACAGCTTTGAGACGGAATACCACACTTTTTTTTGCAAATGTTTTCTTTTTTGTTGAAAAAGCCGAGGGGTGAAAAATAAGTGGCCTAAAACCGGTGAGAAAACTAGATTTGGGGGTACCCTAGGTTGATCTCTATTATGGTGTGCCCCCCCCCAGTCGGAAAGTAGTTCCCGCGCCCCTGGATTAATGCCATTTCTAGCCAAAAGAGAATCACTAGCCAGCTATGGTGCAGCATAGCAAGACGCTCCTATACCAGCCCGCTATGTAGAGACTAGAGATTATTGCACCCTCAGCCATTTTAACGTGAAAAGTTTGGATCCGTCACTTCCAGCCAGGCTCTCAGGTCATAAACTGGAGTTAAGCAAAATGTCAACTCTGAACAGACATGCCACGCAACCGGCCCTCTTTTCAATATTATTAGCTTTCTGGCCTGCAATCATCGTCTGACTCCATCTCGATCAAACGCAGAATCCGGTTTCTACAGGGGCGTTTGACTGACCGGCCACACAATAACCAAAAACAAAATCAAAGCTTCATGCACACATATGACATAAGTAAGAAACGGTCAACGGATGAAAAAGGCACAACCACGGCACAACTCTGCGCGGCAAACAACGGACAATGTCCCACGCAAGATCCCGCGTTTCTTCAGCGGCCTTGAACGGAATGAAAACAGTACATTTCTTTTTTGGAGCTATTTGATGACGTCAAAAAATACAATACCCGTTTTAATGGTCAAAATCGAGACAATTACTCACAAAAATGTTTCCCTTTAAGCATTACAAATAAATACTTTTAAATATTTAAATGACATTGTTTTTTTTCAAACAAATCAATATTATTTGCTTACTTAAACGTCATATACAATGCTGAGATCACTACGGGGCTGTCTTAGAGTGTAGCTGCACTGGCAACCTTTAGGCTAGACTCCAGGGGTCATTATACCAGAACAACATGATTCTACCAGCCAGTAGTGCATTTTTCTACTAGATTGGTGCTACGCTCAGCATTTAGGTGCCAGATTCAGAAAAAAGAGTAAGGCGTACCGATGAATAGGTGCCAGAAACAGCTAATTAAGGTCATTTTCCATGATTGGTGCTGGTATCCACCAAATAGGTGCTGAGGACTAATTTTGGGGCGAGTCAGCTTTTAGGTGCCAGAAATAGCTTTTCTGGGACGCAATTAAATGGCGTCCAAAAACAATCGGTGCACACATCAGTATACACACAGACACACACAGACATACAAACACATATAATTGACCTTGACCTAACTTGACCTGAAATGACCTCAGCAGCAAAAACCTGGTCGGGTAGTGTGACAAAGAGGTTCTAGCTGGCTTGGCACCAGAAAACGGCATCGTCATCGGTAAATGATAAGCAGCGCACTTGATAGGTAACCAACGGTGACCCAAAATAGCAACATTTTTTAGTTTGACCTGACCGTCCAGGTGGAAGGTCCAGGTGGAAGGACTGACCTGAGAAGGTAGAACTGGTTATCATTGGATTCGTCTCTTCCCAAAGAATCTTTTTGGTCTTTACCGCGAAGCTCTATCTCCAACAGGAACGAAATGGCGCGGGGGGTGGCAACACCCCCCCCCCCCATGTGCGTTCTAGGATGGGAAATGGCATGTGCGGGCGAGGGTTAACCCGCGCCGGGCCGGTGCTCTGAGATTCCGCGCCGGGCCGGGGGGGTGTCTGAACACCCCCCCCCTTCTAACTCGGCTCCTGGGCCACGTAGCGACACGCGGTAAGCGGCAATCGAAAGAACGTCCAAAATAAGGACGATAACACACGGTAATTTTTTGGGTCAGGTGAAAGGTCAGGTCACCAGAGGTCACCAAAGGTAAAATGTTGACTATTTCAACATTTTGGAAACTGCCAACGGCTATCTCGGGAACCGATAGAGCTACAGCGCCGCGGAAAAGCGCATTCGATAGCCCTTTTACAGACCTTTCTGAATAATGTTATCAGATTTGACCTCAGGTCAACGGTTTAGCCTCCAGAGGGCAAAAACTCCAAAAATAGCCGTTTTTACGAAAGCGGTTTTTCGGCTATAACTTTTGACTCAAAAGAGCCATGACAAAACTTTTGCCAGCATCG
Source organism: Amphibalanus amphitrite (assembly GCF_019059575.1). Taxonomy (NCBI): domain Eukaryota; kingdom Metazoa; phylum Arthropoda; class Thecostraca; order Balanomorpha; family Balanidae; genus Amphibalanus; species Amphibalanus amphitrite. The sequence continues at coordinate 140,705 of NW_024882418.1, read as the reverse complement.
TGTTCCTCTCGTCGAGACGTGTCGGATGAACTAGGTATAATTTGACCTTGAAAGGTCCACTTTAAAATTTGACCTCAGGTCAATGTCATGACCTGACCGGAAAAGGTCATGTTGCATATCAATCGATCTGCAACGTCGAGCCGAACACATCTAAGGCGTTTTCAGCGCTCTAGCACGTCTCTATCAGAAGTTATTAGCGAAAAACTGTTAGATTCTGTTCGTGACCTGAGATGACCTCGGGGACATAACGAGGGGTCACAGTTGCCATTTTCCGGCTCAGTGTGTCAATTTAGGGGAAGCCGGGGGAAGCCCGGCATAGTAAGCTCTTTTTCATTTTTATTACATACCATACGTGCTGTATAAAATGTTGATATCCTGCTAGCTAGCTAAGTTCATTGGCCGTGTTTTCCCAAAAATTCGGTTTCTTGGAATAAGTATAAGGTTGAGAAAATCGAGTTTTAAAAAAGTGTTGATTTTTCTGGGGTAAGCCCGGCATAGGGGTAACGCCGGCCACCTCCCCAGCGCTTTACAGCGAGTTGATGAAACCATTATGTGTGTAACAGCTGAATGCTGTGACATTTTTTTTCATCAAAATCTCACCTTTTTCATACATATAAACTGCCTCACATAGTACCCTGTCTGCCGGGACGCCGGAGCCAAGGAGGAGACCGGGTCACACGCCCGAGCAGCTGCTGCCATTAAGGCGGCTGACGCCCCGAGATCAAACGTTCGCCGACGGGTGGAGTACACACAAACCATCCGGCGCCGAGCCAGTCCGAGACACTCCGGCGCCATGACATCCGTTCGCAGCAGCTGTATGGGCCAGCCGCCCCCACCATCGCTAGAGCCAGGGCAGGAAGGGCATCCGGTGCAGGCTGGTGTAAAGGAAACGTCGCATCCGGCGCAGCCCAGAACCGACACCCGGCGGAAATCGAGTGTGAAAACGTCACATCCGACACCGGCAACGGGGGCCGACTCCAGCGGAAACAGCGGAGGAGGGGAGAAATCCGAAGCTTCGGCCACGCCGGACGTGCTTCCTCTCGAAGCCCCGGTCAGGGGGCTGCCGCCGGAGATCAGCCAGGAAAGGACCGATTAACTGTCCCGGTCACAGAAATCGACCCCCCGCCGGAACCGGATAACCAAAGGAATAAAATCGGACCGCAGAAGAGGAGAGGGACAGAACACCCGGGGAGTCTCTGCCGGCTGGACGAGTGCTCTCTTCCTCTGACTCTCTGGTGCAACACTCATCAAGAACAAGACCAATCTTCGACGCCGCCAAAATCAAGTGAGTCATCAGCAGAAGGCTGCCTGCCACTCCCAGCCCTCCAGCCATGCCCACCACACACGCATTCTCTCCCCCTTCCCCCATATCTACCGGGCGTCTACCCCAGTCTAGACCTACCGTCCCGTAGGGTCAGGCCTTGCCACCATTAGCAGATAGGGACAGCTGCGGGGTTGAATGATGGGAATCGGGGGCGGCAGTGCGGCAATGGTTCATTTACATTTGCGTCGGAGCCGGGACCATTTGCCGACCATTTACGCTCCTTTGTACGCGACCGCCAGGGCCGGGGGTAGGTGTGAGGACGGGATAGGAGGGGTGAAAGTTCTGACATCATTAAGTGACGTCATGCGGCATCGGTCCCCGTCCGTCGGGCCAGCGCGCCGCAAATGGTCAAAACCATCTGGTAACGTGTCACTTGAGGCGCCGCGATGCTGTCACTAATTAAGTCTAGAATTAAGAATAAGGCAGGCCGCGTTTGTTGGGGTTAGGTTTAAGTAAACAACGGGATTGACAAGTTGACAATCTCGAGTACGATTTAGCAATAGCACATTGGGTAGTTTTGTCATAAATTGTCCGTGTAGTGTAAAATAAAGCGTGAAAAATTAAACAACCTGTCTGGGAAAGGGAATGGGTAGCTGTATTGCGTTGCGAGACGAGTATCAAGGAGGTCATTGATGCCAGAACCATCCACTTACGATCAGTAGTCACATGGTGGAAATATGACACCCCGCACTGCACACACAGCGACCGAGGTTGAGTACCACACGCAGCGGAGCGGTCGGTCGGGCCAGGGGGTCAACTGTCACCACGACGGAGCTATGAGCGCCTGTCTGGGCGTATAACACAGAATTGAGTCAGCAACACCTCATTTCGCAGTCAATCCGGCACACCGAAAGCAGAGAAGATTAATGTCGTCCAGATTTTCACGAAATGAACTGTCATTTGGTGCTAATTCCAGTCACCTGCACGCAATGTTATATGTTTATGCGGAATTCCTTAAAGTGTTCTCCCTTTTTTTATCCGCCTCACCAACCGTCAGCCTACCAAATCGTGCCTTGTTCCGCCTAATTACCATCAGCGTTCATAAAGATGTGACGAACCCACGCACCCCAGACTTGAATTGAAATTTAACGTCAGATCGCCGCCAGTAGTAACTTGATGCCTAATATAATGCCGTCTATTAATGAAATGTCTCAAGGAGTCAATAAAACCAACCTTTAAAGTAAGGTGAAACAAGAGGCGCAGCTCATGGCATATCATCATGTAAATTCCTGTAAATCAGCGCTTGATCCCTGGGCAAGGATATCTTCAGCGACCGGTTACATTTATCCTTGCATTGAGAACCCAAACCAGTCATAGCTTACTTTTACGCATTTTGTCATACCCATGATAGACGCCTTACGTTACCTCGAGGAACGCAAAGAGGTCACAATTACTTCGTATGCCAGTGGTCCATTGGTGGTGTGCCTAGAGTTGGTGTAGAAAGATTTCAGAAGCCCAAAATCTGAGTAAGAACTTTTTGTTTCTTGAAATCGTCCCAATCGAACCGTTCAATACGTATTACAAACCGTTCAATACGTGTTAATACAGGATTTCTCTAACAAGAATAGGTTACAGGACAACTGATAAGGGGGTTTCCCACTCCGTAGTAATCAGCATTCTAAATCGTGTTTGTCTTATCAAGTTTAAGTATCGCCTTCCCAGACCCCTGAACGCGCTGCACGACCTTAAAATTATTCAACAACGACAAAGGGGTTCGTGCAACGAACTCAGTAACGTTCATAATTGGACCTCAGTTCGATGCGGTTAGCTCGGGTTTTCGGTAATCTTTCACGGTTCCGCGCGAAGCCTTACATTCCTGGCTTACTGCAAAACCCATCCCACCAGCACGAAAGGGAAGGGCCACTTTGGCATGCACAAGCGTCAATTCCACTTGCGGTGTGACCCCTGGTCAGAACGACACGCTGCCAACGCCACCTACATCTCTAACGTCGGCCGGTGCGTTCCGTTGTCAGTGCCACCACGCAGACAAGCTAAGCACGCGCTCGCCACCTAGCGTCCGGTATACCAAGCTTTAGTTTCCAGCCCTGCCGTGAGAGATCGCAGTTGTGCGTATAATCTTACCAATAAGTCAGAAAAATCGTGATAACGACGCAAAGCTCCGTATTATTCCGGTATCTTAATACATTAACAACTTTGAATTAACCTGAATTAACCAAAATTAGCCCTTGTAAGCATAAGAATACCTCAAGGTTCTAGCAGCCGGATAAATTACACTATCTCTTTGAGAACCAGATCGATCTAATCTTATTCTTAACGACGCAGATCGATCAAGGAAGTCGTTGAATCTCACGCCATGGATGCAGCTGATACCACCGCCGACCGGAGAAGCGTGGCGATTTACACAGCTCTCAGTTGTGCCCCCGACGCGATCAATCCGGCACGCCGTTTGGTCATCCTGACTGGGAAGAAATGATAATTCGAGTCAGGTCAAATCTACCAATTACCAAATGGCAACGTCCGATTCCATTCATCTGAAGAATCATATTCACATCGGAGAACGTAATGGCAAATCGCTGGTCGCTGAAGGGGTGAATCATTAACATGGTCACTAGTCCGTCAAACGGTGCGGGCTACCTAGGAAATCCTTACACTTATCCCCAATATTGGTCAAAAATCCGAGAGAGGTGGGATACTGTGTGTCAAAGTTGAACCCTGAATTATGAAACGGGTGCGTTACTCAAGTCAAACATGGCAAACAGTACTTAACTAAAGTAGGGATTGAAATGCCTCATTGTGTCAACTAGCAGGGTGCATCTTCAATGAACGAGAACTGAGGGGACTACTGCGGTAACGCTCACTGAATTGCAGACTGTCAGATTCCAGTAACATTAGGAGTCAGGGGAGCGGCTGTGAGGTTCGGACAGCGCCTGGTCTACTTTCGGTGTCATTTGCTCGTTGTATCAGTCTAGTTCGAGTGAATTTTTAAAATGTTTGATGGTTTCAATTGGCTATAAGTTCAACTTCCATGTACCATAATTTAGATAAAATTTGTGAGGCCATCTGCCATAGGTGATAGCCATAGGTGAAATATTCTAAGCATCATTTCATGTAAGCGCATGATATTGAATCTTTTCACTGATTGATGGCAATTATGTGAGCGATTGATCCCCACACAAAGATAAATTTGGTACAATGAACAGGACGTAGGCGTGATCCCACTCAAATCTGGGCAACCGATTGCGTTTGTGTTTGGAAATCGCACCTGAACAAAAATTAGTCAGACATGCTCCATCACACCGCATCAAGGACTTAACAGCCAGACACAAACTAACGGGAATTTGAACCCCAGCCCTACTCCCAGCATGAGAGCAACATCTCCATAGAAGGTACTTTGATTACACCCCTTATACAAACATTTGTTAAATCATTCAGATATTTAAATTAGAAGGATTACATGATAGCTCAATTAACGTACACCAAGGTGAGTTAACTTTTGTTTTGTTTTGCCACAAGCACTCCCTATAGCTGGCCTGGTAAACATCAAGGATCACCTGTCCCGTTGCTATTGACACAGCCGATGACTGATGAGCAGGAACAACCATATGACCTTGCCGCGCCGAGCCCCAGATGACCTCCACCCCGATCTCATGTGCAACATGGAAAGCTACTGAATATGTTATGTCAGGAAGGCATCAAATTTTGGCTTATCCAGTTTTTTAATAGCAGCCAAGAAGTAAGGCTATCAGTTCAATCCGGATTCAAAAGGGTCCACCCTGCGAGACCTGAGCAACTCACCCGCATTTCGGAATCTCTGTATTGTTTAAATTATTTGATGTTTTAATTATTTGTTCATGGCAAAAGTAACCACTCATTATATCAAGTAATATACGCTGAATGACTTGTATTTTTTTTGATTGTTTGCAATCATATCCGACCTGAACTAAATTCTGCCCAACAGATAGTACCTACAAGAACCCATTCATATTGTGCAGTGAATTCAAACTTGAGCCTCACACGTGGGTCTAGCAGGGCAAAACAAGTGAATTATATGACATATCTCACGAAATTCAAAAAAAAGGGCAGTCAATATATCATTTGAAATTGAGCTGAGTCCGGAGAATCAAATTGAGGTAAATTTTTTGCGCACACCTCACTTACCAGTTCGCCATAAATACTTACGAACCAAGAGGAATTGCGGTAAAGATCTAGGTCTAATATCAAAATTTATCGATAACCCCACCCAATTTACAGCGAAACTAATAAATTTCCACAATTATCACCGAGTCCACGCCGCGGCAAAACCCAACATTTGAAAACCAGCGTGGGTTCAAGGTTAGGGGATTGCGCGAGCAAGATATGCCAACCGAACGCATTTGGTAGCCGAGATCTGCGGTGTCGGCCGGGCGTAAAGCTTTTCCTTCACCACACAGTTGTTGCGCAAACTGCCAAAGTTCCTGCCAGGATATCATAATCCGGGAGTGAAAGAGGGATAAAGTTTCAGCCCCCGTAGGTTCAATGATTCGTTTACATAAGCCCATCTGCTTATCAGGCCATAAGGTAGGTAAAGAATCTGAGTCGCAAAGGGACTGGCCAAAACACAGACCCCGAAATATCACGTTCTTTTGTTTATTTGTTAAGTTAAGTTATACAAAATTTTGAAATGCGGTTACACGATTACGGTTCAAAGGGTATAACACATTTTTTTTTTGTTTTGTTAAAGTCACAACATTGCAAACAAAAGGATTTACCAAGGCGATCACGTGACCGAAGATATAGTGGGGGTTGGAACAAACGCTTGAAGGGTTTAAATCTTTGTCTATATGGGTTCCTTGATTAAATTGAGGAATCGCGAATCGTTCCCTGATGTACAAATTTTTGTGTGTAGAATTTTTTCCCCCTCCAGCAAAAATTATATGGGTTAGCCTGGGCCCTATTTCGCTGCCGTCGCAGTACTCCGTCTTGGAACTCCGTCCAGGGCTCCCCCAAATTAATCCGACCTATCTGTGGTAATTATCTTGATGCCGTTCTCCAAGGGCCACGATTTAAAAGACGTCACGAGTCAACTCCCTTGCCAAGGTCAACACTGAGCAATCATAAGAAATAAATGACGTCACTGGTGGAAGTCCATGATGCTTACCAAATTATGGGCGTACTGACGGGCGTAACAATTGTCGCGGAAATAAAAGTTACGTGACTGTTCCTCGTTATTCGATACGTACAAGTCACAACTGCAATTTGGACGAATCTCGATGAGATGACTGATAGACACCGACATACACCTTCATGAACTAGACAGGTAAGGAGATACCCAACTGATTTCCGTGGAATGCTTAGGTATCCCTAACCATGGAGACCAAGGATATGCAAGGAAGTATAAGATTGATGCTAGCCGGAGAGGAGGTATGTTGCAGCACTTCTATGTGCTTCTAACTCTCTGATACGTCGGAACCTGCTTGGACTGGGATAGTCCCTCGTTGAAAGGAAATAATTTATGGTAGTTGAGCAAATAGAACGCCATAAGACGCCCAACAGAGAGGTGAGTTCGTTCAGAAGACAGAGAGTCAGACAGGGGCGAGGGAGCACCCCGCTGAAGGTGAGTGGTAAATACGAAGATGATAGAGGATAAGGCGAAGGAAGCAATACCGCCGGGATGAGGTGAGTCCACCGTCGGAAGGATGGCAGCATGTATCATTCATGACGCTAACGCGTTTGAACACACATCTGCAGGATAGAATTCCACGGCGTCGGATAAAATTGCAGGATAGATTCAGTCATGGAGTCTTCGAGTCACACCGGTCAATGATTCAAAGGCGCCACTTGCGGGTGCCATGACTGCATGAGAGTACTGAGTAGGTACCTGTCTATGAGCCCAGTGAGACTGCGGTCGTCGGGGCGGCAGGGGTTGTGTCCACCGGTTCGTTAGGTGAAAACGTGTAAGACGGTCTCTCACAGAAGGGCTGCAAGGGTCAGTAACCAACGTCCGGCCGCGGGATTTTAGTAGGGAAACTGAGACGTGCCGTGAGCGGCAGGAGAGAGAGAGAGAACCAATCACACCCGTCGACGAACGCTAATAACCAGTCGCTACACCGCGTCGTACCTTTAGACAAGTAATCCGGGTCGAGTGATGTAAGGTTCTAGGCTAAATGGCCGAGAGGGGCCAAAGGAGGGTGCTAGGACGGGCACCAAGAGATCCAGGGTTACAGTGGGGCGCAATAAGTCGTTGTGAGGTGTGATTGAGACAAGAATTATTTTTTTTTAATCCCCCTTACATTTAACACGGAATCCAAAAAAAAAAACACTTACGTTTATGGCACTTCTATGCACCGCTGGAGGGAGTAGATTTATCGTTGGGAGGGACCGAGAGGTCAACTCGGAAGGAAATTCATCGTAGCGGGATGGGTGTTGTATGAAAGGAAGTGTGCGTCGGTGAAAGATTGATGTACGCGTCGGTAGAATAAGGACCAGCGGGAGATTTGACCCTCAGCATAAAGGTGACCTTAAACTGGGGCATAATCTATTGTTCTTTCGAGACAAAGGAGGAAAAACAGAAGGATTGATTCGTATTTTTATCCTAATCAGACGGTGGCTAAGGGCTGACCCTTAAACGGGAGGCATCAAAATTTGTTGATAGGGGGAGACTTCCACATCCCAAAATTCCTTACGATGCAGACACCATCCCAGGCAGGAAGACTATATGTTGACAAGCGACAAGCCAGCCTCATTATAAATATTGTTTGTGACGAAGCCCAGGCACAAGGAACGGTGGCGGAAGGGAATCGATCAGCTTGAAACCAACGGACCGATCATCACTTGGAAATGGGTGTGTAATTACGTTTGAACAAGAGAAAAATCAAACAGCAAGAGAGTCAACGAGTTAATCAACAATTTGTGGATCTACCAGCCTAAAACACTCACCTGAGGTTGTTCCAGAGCACGGCGCAGGTCGGCAACCATCTCGGCAAGAAAAACACCCCCGATGAAAAAATTTTATTATTAAACAAATTTTTTTTGAAAACATACTCCCCACCGCTTCCGGACCCCCAGGGGGCAACATCACATTCGTGGCGCCCAACGTGGGGCAATGGCTTTGTTGCATGCAACATGAAATCAGCAGAGTTGCACATACCCGAACCCAAAGGAAAAAATTCAAGTTCGAAGACTGGAGGAGCTATGGAGAGGAAACACGTTGTATGCACTATCTGTGAAGACAGGATATCATCCAACAAGTCCTGAGACGCTACGACCCAGAGGAGTTGCAATCCAGTTGCATGCAACATGCAATCAACAGAGTTCCATATACCAGAAGCAAGAAAGAAAGAAAACAAGATCGAAGACTTGAGACGCTGCGAAGGAGTAAGATATTACAGCTAGGGAGATTGTCGGAGCCCAATGTTCAGGAATATTGCAGCCTTGTTGCATGCAACACGCATTAAAAGCTGCATCAACCCAAACCTAAGAGAGGAGGAGGCTAACGATGGATAGAACGCGGAAGTGCTACAATACATCATTCAAGAGGGTGACGGCCAAGTGAGCACAATTGGTTTGACTATGCGAAGAATTGCAACCCATTACGCACAACCAGCATGAAGTATTATTGCACAGACCAGAGCCCAGAAAGGAACAAGATCGAAGACAGGAGAAATTGAACAGGAGCCGAAGTCAAAATGAAACACATGCAGGAATGAATCCAGAGAGCAAAAACAGAAACAAAGGCTACAATTTGGTCATTTACAAAACAATTTAACGCATTCATGCACGCATATGTATTTATTGAACCCACACTACCACAAGAGCAGGGTCAAAGATGGAAGAGATAAATGCATATGTTGCGTCGATACCAAGAAGAAGGTCACTAAAAGAAACCCTTCTGTGTATTCCAGGATCATGGAGCGATCCAGGATGATCGGATCGGTGGACAACTTCGACGGTCAGCAGAACTTACAAGAATGGATCCAGATGGTCAACAGGGCAGCGGAGTTCGCCGGCTGGACCGACGACGCGACGTTCAAGGCAGCCATGTTCCGTCTGCGGGGTGAGGCCGGTGAACATGCAGAGCAGCTAAAATCCGAAGGGAAGATCACATCATGGCCGGAGCTTCAGGTGGCACTGAAGGATCGGTTTGAGACAGCAGGAAAGGAGCAGTGGCACCAATTCCTCCTCAACACGGGCACCCAAGGCTCAAAAACCGTCCAGGAATGGGCCCAAACGGTGCGCATGCTGTCGCTGAGGGCTCTGGGATCGGAGCCCTTGGGCATAAAGGAAGAAGGAGAGGAACCAATGACTGCAGAACAGAAGCTGATCGCCGAGACTGCCCAGAAGGAAGCAAGAAAAAATCTCCTGGACTTCATGAGAAGGACCAACTTCGTCAGGGGATTAAGGAGCAATCTACGCCAGATGGTATGGAGGAGGAAATGTAAGACGTTCGACGATGCAGTTAAAACCGCAGCGGAAGAAGAGGCAGTGGAGGCCAGCCACCGGGAGGAGGAAGTCCTAAGCTGCTATGTGAAAGGATTTCCCGAGCCTACAACGACCGGACTGGTGGAGAAAATCGTAGCCGCGCTGGAGATGCGAGATGAAGAACGGAAGGAGAAGAAAGAAAAGGGATCAGAAGCATCTAGGACAAAGAAACAAAAGACCGGGTCCGCTGGTGCAACTGAAAGATCAGAAGACGAATACGAGGGAGACGAAGACGAACAGGGGGGAGCGCGCCGAAAATACTATCCCAACCGAGCGATGCCCCGTCCCAACGGTAACTCTTCTGATGCCAGGCCTCAATACCGGGAACAACTGCCCCTCCCAAGGCCAGCCCGATTCCAGAACGGCCCAAACACCGCACGGGAATGGCGGCGCGCCGAGCCCCAGAATGGCAGGAGGTTCGGCGGCTACGACAACCAGGCCAGGCGGGAGAGGGACTTGACTCTGAGCCTGTGCTTCAACTGCCACCGTCCGGGACACCGGGCCTTCGAGTGCCCTACCAGCCAACGCCAGCAGGGAAACGGGTACCGCCGGCTGTATTAGGGGACCAGCCGGCGACGAATGGACGAAACGCCCCTTCGATCCACCTAGAGGAGGAGGTGACGACCGATCACGTCATCGAGACCAACTACATAGCGCCGTCAACATCACGAGATGCTAACCAACACATCAAAACGTGTACCTGTCGAGCGAGGATCCAGGGAAAACCGGCACTGGTTCTAGTGGACACTGGATCTATGGTCACCATCGTGAGATCCTCACTCATCGGACATCATGAACAGCAAGCCTCCCAAGCAGTGGGCGTGGTCCTTCGGTCCGCCTCAGGTCATGTAATACCGGTCACCCAAGAAGCAGCAGTGGAATTCGAGTTAGGAGGAGAAAGGAAGAAACACGACGCTTTTATGTGTACTGAGCTTCACTATGACGCCATAATCGGATTTGACTTTATCCAAAAGAACAACATCGTCATCGACGCAGCCAACAGAACACTCTGGCTCTCTCCAACCAACAAAATCAAACTGGAGAACGGGAAAGATAACACCCCAGAAGAGAGCGTGGGCCTCTACCTAACCAGCATCGGAGACACAGTGGACCAAGTTGAACGGTCCCAGACGAAAAAGGAACGCCCCAAGGATACAACTCGAGCAACCAGTGACCGGGGAAAATCAAGCCGTGCCACAAGAAAGCCAGCAGGTGAGCAGAGCCGTCAGCAACGGGGTCAGGATCAGCCCAGGAAAAATCGCCAACAAGCGGACCAACTACCCAGGCAATCCACCACCCAAGAGGAAAACGTTGAAGGCCACGAGCAAAAACTGCCAACATCAAAGAGCTCAAGCAGTCAACACATCAGCGAAGGAAACACCCCAACGTCTGCCACAGCAGGAAGGAAAGAAGAAAAAAGAGATCTGGAGATCCTCGATACCGGAACGCTGAACCCGGAGCAAAGAAAACAACTTCAAAACTTGGTCGAAGAACATTCGGAATGCTTTTCCTGGAACGGAGAACTGGGGACCTGTGAACTCATCGAGCACCGGATCGAGCTGACCTCTAACAAACCAATTCGAAGACCGGCCTACCAAGTAGCACAAACACAAAGAGAGTTCATGGAAACAGAAGTTCGGGACATGCTGGAAAAGGGGGTAATTGAGCCATCGGTTTCACCCTACGCAGCCGGAGTGGTGCTGGTACCCAAGAAAACAGGTGAACTACGGTTCTGCGTCGACTATCGAGGGTTGAATGAGGTCACAAAACCCGACCACTACCCACTCCCGGTAGCACACAACGAGATCTTCGACACGCTGGGAGAAGCAACTATTTTCAGTTGCCTGGACTGCCAACAAGGGTACTGGCAAGTGAAAGTGGCGGCCGAGGACCGACCGAAGACAGCATTCCGATGCTTCCTGGGCTTGTTCCAGTTCCTTAAATTGCCGTTCGGCCTCAAGGGAGCACCTGCGACGTACCAGCGCCTGATGTCCCACGTCCTGTCGGGCTACACAGGAAAGTTCTGCCACTGCTTCATCGACGACATTATTTGCTATTCGAAGAACTTTGAAGAACACCTAGAGCACCTGAAGCTGATCTTCGGCAGACTGAGCGAAGCTGGCATCAAACTGAAGCCCTCCAAGTGCGCCTTCGCCAAAGACAGCGTCACCTACTTGGGCCACCGGATCTCCGTAGGAGAGCTCCGCCCCGACCTTGACAATGTGGAAAAGATCCGCAACCTGCCGCCTCCAACAACACGCCGAGAGGTACGCTCCTTCATCGGGATGGCTTCCTACTACCGCTGCTTCGTCCCAGACTTCAGCAGGAGGGCGAAACCACTCACGGACCTCACAAAAACAACTGTGCCCTTCGAATGGGGAAAGAAACAGGAGGACGCCTTCGCCGACCTGAAGCAAGTTCTCACCCAAGAACCAGTGCTCGCCCTCCCAGACTTCTCACAGCCATTCATCTTGATGACCGACGGGAGCTCGACCGGACTGGGGGCGATCCTAGGCCAAAAGAAGGAGAGTGAGAAGAAAGAGAGGGTCATCGGGTACGCATCTCGGCGCACCACCGCCAACGAAGAAAAGTTCTCGGCCTGTGAACTCGAGTGCCTGGCTCTCGTATGGGCTGTCCAGCACTTCCGAACCTACATCCTCGGGAGAAAGACCACGGTGGCCACCGATCACTGGGCACTCAAATGGTTGCTGGATATGAAGAACGGGAACCCACGTCTTCAGCGATGGAAAATGGCTCTCCAGGAGTACGACTTGGACATCATCCACAAGCCAGGGAGCATGCATCGGAATGTCGATTTCCTGTCCAGAATGTACCAGGAAGAGACCGAAGAAAAACAAGAAGAGCTCTATTCAAACGCAGCGGCTGAAACACACTCTGCCAAGGACGACAGGACAACGCCCTCAAGGGATCAGGACCTAAGTGCACCCAAGAGCAGAAGAGTAGTCTCAGAGAGTGACCACAGGCCGGTGGAAATCCAAGAAGACACGCCATCAAGGCCAACAATGGGGACGGAAGGCGAAGAAACATCACGCGCAACACCAGGAGGCGACATCCAGACCCTCAGAAGATCTGAGATGAGCAGGAGCAGCCTCGTCCGGGACCGAGACATCAACAGCATACAGACCGAACAAACCTCGGGAAGAGAAGCGACTAACAACAAAACAGCATCGGAAAGCCTCGGGAGACAACTGCTGAAACAAGAGCAACAGCAAGACCCCGACTGTTCCGAACTCAGGGACGCCATCAACAACCAACGACCCCTACCGAAATGGGTGGAAAAGGACACAATTCGAATCGCCACCGACGGAGTGCTGGAAAAGATCGACAGAGATGCAATCGGAACAGAAACATACAAGCCCCTACTCCCGGCCCGTCTCGCAAAGACAGCGGTAGCAGATGCTCACGCCGGGCATCTCAAGCTTACGAAAACGCTCGCCAAATTGAGGGAAAAGTATCATTTCAAGCACATGCACGCCCAATGTACCAAGTACATTGCCGGATGTCAAACATGCCAAGAGAAAGACCGAGGCAGGAAGATCAAAGCCCCGTTGGGTATGCTCCCAAAGCCCTGGGGAGCCTGGCACACCATCGCCGTGGACGTCCTCGGACCCCTGCCCCAGACAAGGGCCGGAAACAAGTACGTGATCATCGTCACCGACTACCTCACCCGGTACGTTCTCGCCTTAGCTGTGAAGGACCAAACAGCAGAGACCACAGCGGAAGCGCTCATGCAGAAATTCCTCGAGTACGGTTTTCCGGCGAAACTGATCACCGACAACGGGCCAAACTTTAGAGCAAAGCTGATGCAGCAGCTATGCTCGCTCCTGGAGATCACCCACCTCTTCACCACCCCGTACCACCCACAGTTCGACGGTCTCTGTGAGAGGTTCAACCGAACGTTGGCATCGATGCTTCGGGCATTCGTACAAGAGCATCAGCGAGACTGGGACGTCCACCTGCCCTACGTCATGTACGCATACCGAACGGCGGTGCAGGAGAGCACCAAGGAAACACCATTCTTCCTCATGTTCGGACGACAATCACGGGAACCGCTAGATCTGCTCCTCCGATCAGAAGAGGATCCAGACCGTTTAGCACTGACGAGCAAACCGGCAATGGTGGTCAGGATGCACGCTGCTTTTGAACGGGTCCAAGCACAGCTACAAGAAGCTCACACGAGACAGAAGCAGTATCATGACCGCGGCTGCAAGGACCGGAACTTCGACGTCGGGGACGAGGTGATGCTGTTGGACGAGAGAGTTCCGGTTGGACAAACCAAGAAACTACACCCACCCTGGAAGCCCGGATACAGAATTCTGGAGAAAGTCGGGCCCCTCAACTACAAAATCGAACACCCCAATCGACGTGGGAAGATTCTGAGAGTCCACCTCGACCGATTGAAGCTGCAAAAGCCAGTTCACATTTGGCCGTGTGAAGACGAAGATACACCCAGAGGCCAGGCCTCACAAGCCACAGCAACAGGCCCCTCCCCTCTGGAAATCTGGCGGCGGGAGAAGAAGGGCTACCGACCATTCCCGGAACACTGGTCTGGTCTAGAAGATACCGAGACGGAAGAGCAAGACGAGAACGACGAAGGAGCAGAAGCCTTCCAAACTCCTCCCGCGTCACCAACAACTATCTCTCCAGCTGCACCAGACGTCGATCTAGCACCACCAGCCCGGGAGAGTACAGGCGAGCCAAGTGAGAGAACCCACCAGGGTCCTCCAACCTCTCGATCATCCCAAGAAACAGTCAGTCGCAGCCCCGCCCAAAGAACAGAGCGCGGCCCGACAACACCGCAAGACGAGGTTCCACTGGTCAACACGGCGCGCCATCCCATCTCGCTAGAGGAGGACCACAACGCTCCTAGACCTCCCCAGCCAGAGACCCTACGAGATGAGCCACCTGACCAACCAGCGCTTAGAAGATCTGAAAGGATTCGAGCTCGTGACGAACACCGAATGGACGAGGAGGCCAGAGACGAGCAAGGAGGAGCCAGTGGAGGGATGGTGGCTGACCACACCCACAATGCCCATGCCACAACCGAACCCAATCCACCACCACAGCTCAGGGTCGACCCCACTCACAATCTCGAGGACAGCTCTGATAGCGGTACACCTCGGATGGGGACACCACGGCAGGGAAGGGCCAGCCTCCGCGCCACATTAGATGAAAACCGGGGAGCCTCATCAACCTACCAACCCAGAACACGACGGGGCCGGACAACCAGACCTCGGGAAATCCCCATAATTCGACGCTCGGAACGGATCAGAGAAAGAAACGCGCGACGAAACGAAGATGAGAGTGCTTAACAACCTCTCCATTGTTGCAGGATCGACAAGATGAAGCCACGACAGATCATCAACATAGGAACTTGGCTGCTCATCATCTGGATGTGTCTCGACACCTCCAACTCGCTGCAGGAGCCGGGAGACGGCACCGAAGAACGCGAAAGGGTTATTCCGGGCCTGCACAGCGGGCTGCTGTTCCAACCAAGGGGACCTCTGTTGCTGGCCACCGGTGTCTGGACGGCAGTGGTGAGGTTCCACCACAAAGATGTACACGACCAGGCCACATATCTGCGGAAACAATTTCAAGACATCACCAAAACCCTAACAGACTTACTCGATCAAGCCGCAAATTTCCCTAATCCGCACGGGACGCGCGAAGAAGAAATACGAAAGACCGAATTCCTTAAAGGAGTAATGGAAACCTGGAAACACGAGAAGATATGGATGGAAGCCGAGGTAGAAGCCGCCGAGCAGGAAATCCTGGAACTTCGCAGCGAACTGAGACTCAGCCGGAGGGAGCGAGCCCTGATACCATTCCTTGGAGATGGTCTGAAGTGGCTTTTTGGTACATCCACGGAGAAAGACACCCAAAGGATTCATCAAGAAGTGAAGAAGGTAGAAGCCAAGGTGGGACAGTTACATCACATCGTTGGGCTACAAACAACTCTGATCGGTACACTGTCAAAAGACCAAAAGACGAACAGGCAGAATATTGCTCGACTGGCAGAGAAAACCGCGACCCTGGAAGTCACGTTAGTTGCAGCCCGAGAAGCCAGACATAACATCCGGAACGAGATCGACCTCACACAGCTTGTTTCTTCAGCGATTAGAACGGCCGGCGCAGCAGTGATGGCCTTCCGCCATGAGGTACAGAAAATCGTACTAGCCATGGCGCACACCCAACAAGGAAAAGTCACCCCAACCATACTACACCCCAAGAGCTTGAGGGCCATTCTGATAGACATCAAACAACACCTTCCGACCGGATGGACCACCGCAGTGACTCTTACAGACACACCAACGGAAATCTACAACGTACTCGACATTGCGGCGATTGCTTCTAGCGATGGATGGGAGGTACACGTCCAAATTCCCCTGAAAAGCCAGAACTACGGTGACTTTTTCATGTACCATGTCACATCCATACCGACTCACTTCATGAACTCGACAATAGCTCTGCAGACGGATGTTGGCGCGGAGTTTTTCGCCATTTCAAACGACCAGCGACTTCACATTGAAATCACCCAAGAAGACGTCGAACAATGCAAAACGACCACCAAGAAGACAATTTGCCAGCGATTCGCACCCCTCATCAGAGAAACACGCAAGGGATGCCTATACCATGCATTCAGAGACGACCGTGCAGCAGCTGACCAAGACTGTACCCGGAGGATCGTCCGGACGAAACCCCAAGTTTACTCGCTGTCAGACCACCAGTGGCTCTACGCCCTCCCTCAAGAGGAACTTTTCGCCATGCAATGCGCCAAAGACAATGAGCCTTCCAAAGGATTCAGACTTCAGGGCACCGGAGTTTTCTCCCTGCCACCCGGATGTGCGGCGATAGGAGACCAGTATATCATACCGGCCCATCTGAGAGGAGAGGCACAAGCCAGGGACTTTGACCTAGATGACCTGACACACTTCAAGTTGAACCTGAACGTCTCAGCAATCTTCAAGCGTCTTTCGGCTACAAAGGATCTCGACCAAACTGTCCTGGAACAGATAATTGACACCATGCCAGCGTCCGACGAAGAGGCTCCTAAACTGTCCGAGTTGAAAAGGAAAATGGCCGAGTGGGACCAGAAGCCGACCAGTGACGTCCGCGAAGTCTCAGTGATTGGCCACACTTCAATCTCCATTGGAACTCTGGGAGTGATTGGAGTGGTGATCCTCGCCATCTTCCTATGCCGCAGAAATGTCACACCCAACAGCACACACGTCATCCAAAGCCCTCCGGCAGTATCCGCCCCAATCAATTCCGAAAGCCCGAACTCAGCCATGATTTCGCTGCAGACACGAATGAGTTCCCTGGAACGGGCAATGGCCGAAACAAAAGAAGAAGCCTCAAGGGTCGCTACGGTACAGAAACAAATTCGGGAGCTACAAGAAAAGTGCGAAGAGCTGCTGTAATCGGCAAGAACGAAATATCCTACCCAAAGGACCAATCCTCAAAAGGTAACTTCCTTTCAGCCATCCTACCCATTCCAAGGGTCATGCACAGGACCCAAGTGATCCTTTCCTTTCCCCCAGCGATTCCCAAAACCCCACGTTTTTTCAGGAACCAGATGAACAACGTCGCCACCAAGGAGGAGGAGGAGGAGGCAAGGGCGCTGCCGTAAAGCGCCCAGGGCCCAGCGTCAAAGGGCTCGAGCTACACGACTACGCCAGCTGAACCGGAATGGACCCAACCGACCGAAGGGCCTCGCCAGGCGACGAACTGGAGGCAAGGCCCAGGACTCCGCACCCAAGTTGCCACAGGCGAGCCACGCTGGACTTCGGGCAAATGTGTGGGGGTGATGTACAGATGTGATGATGCGCGCGCGGTGTGTGTGATAGGTTTAAGTAGTGAAGGGCGCCTACCACCTGAGAAGGCAACAGGTGTGTAGTGTGTACCGACCGGCCGACCTGTCGGGACTCTACCCTAGAAATGTGGGGAAACGTTCGGGGAAAAGGGGCGGGGGCGTATATCATGTAAGCTAGGTTAAGGTAAGGGGTGGCAAGGGTCTGGCCTCAAGGGAAACTCACATCCAGTCCAGTCACAACGTCCAGTCACTAGAAGACCCCAGAGCCACTCACCCTATCGTCCAAAACCAAAAACCCACCCATCCCGCTCTTAATGGTCACAGAAGCAGGCGTCGCCGCCCTAGACATCGAGGGAACACGCGGATCTGCCAGTCACAAGGCCTCCGGACCTTCGTACAAGACACTCCACTTCAATTGTGAGGGCACAATTAAAAGAAGAAGCCTGAAAATGTAACAGCTGAATGCTGTGACATTTTTTTTCATCAAAATCTCACCTTTTTCATACATATAAACTGCCTCACATAGTACCCTGTCTGCCGGGACGCCGGAGCCAAGGAGGAGACCGGGTCACACGCCCGAGCAGCTGCTGCCATTAAGGCGGCTGACGCCCCGAGATCAAACGTTCGCCGACGGGTGGAGTACACACAAACCATCCGGCGCCGAGCCAGTCCGAGACACTCCGGCGCCATGACATCCGTTCGCAGCAGCTGTATGGGCCAGCCGCCCCCACCATCGCTAGAGCCAGGGCAGGAAGGGCATCCGGTGCAGGCTGGTGTAAAGGAAACGTCGCATCCGGCGCAGCCCAGAACCGACACCCGGCGGAAATCGAGTGTGAAAACGTCACATCCGACACCGGCAACGGGGGCCGACTCCAGCGGAAACAGCGGAGGAGGGGAGAAATCCGAAGCTTCGGCCACGCCGGACGTGCTTCCTCTCGAAGCCCCGGTCAGGGGGCTGCCGCCGGAGATCAGCCAGGAAAGGACCGATTAACTGTCCCGGTCACAGAAATCGACCCCCCGCCGGAACCGGATAACCAAAGGAATAAAATCGGACCGCAGAAGAGGAGAGGGACAGAACACCCGGGGAGTCTCTGCCGGCTGGACGAGTGCTCTCTTCCTCTGACTCTCTGGTGCAACACTCATCAAGAACAAGACCAATCTTCGACGCCGCCAAAATCAAGTGAGTCATCAGCAGAAGGCTGCCTGCCACTCCCAGCCCTCCAGCCATGCCCACCACACACGCATTCTCTCCCCCTTCCCCCATATCTACCGGGCGTCTACCCCAGTCTAGACCTACCGTCCCGTAGGGTCAGGCCTTGCCACCATTAGCAGATAGGGACAGCTGCGGGGTTGAATGATGGGAATCGGGGGCGGCAGTGCGGCAATGGTTCATTTACATTTGCGTCGGAGCCGGGACCATTTGCCGACCATTTACGCTCCTTTGTACGCGACCGCCAGGGCCGGGGGTAGGTGTGAGGACGGGATAGGAGGGGTGAAAGTTCTGACATCATTAAGTGACGTCATGCGGCATCGGTCCCCGTCCGTCGGGCCAGCGCGCCGCAAATGGTCAAAACCATCTGGTAACGTGTCACTTGAGGCGCCGCGATGCTGTCACTAATTAAGTCTAGAATTAAGAATAAGGCAGGCCGCGTTTGTTGGGGTTAGGTTTAAGTAAACAACGGGATTGACAAGTTGACAATCTCGAGTACGATTTAGCAATAGCACATTGGGTAGTTTTGTCATAAATTGTCCGTGTAGTGTAAAATAAAGCGTGAAAAATTAAACAACCTGTCTGGGAAAGGGAATGGGTAGCTGTATTGCGTTGCGAGACGAGTATCAAGGAGGTCATTGATGCCAGAACCATCCACTTACGATCAGTAGTCACATGGTGGAAATATGACACCCCGCACTGCACACACAGCGACCGAGGTTGAGTACCACACGCAGCGGAGCGGTCGGTCGGGCCAGGGGGTCAACTGTCACCACGACGGAGCTATGAGCGCCTGTCTGGGCGTATAACACAGAATTGAGTCAGCAACACCTCATTTCGCAGTCAATCCGGCACACCGAAAGCAGAGAAGATTAATGTCGTCCAGATTTTCACGAAATGAACTGTCATTTGGTGCTAATTCCAGTCACCTGCACGCAATGTTATATGTTTATGCGGAATTCCTTAAAGTGTTCTCCCTTTTTTTATCCGCCTCACCAACCGTCAGCCTACCAAATCGTGCCTTGTTCCGCCTAATTACCATCAGCGTTCATAAAGATGTGACGAACCCACGCACCCCAGACTTGAATTGAAATTTAACGTCAGATCGCCGCCAGTAGTAACTTGATGCCTAATATAATGCCGTCTATTAATGAAATGTCTCAAGGAGTCAATAAAACCAACCTTTAAAGTAAGGTGAAACAAGAGGCGCAGCTCATGGCATATCATCATGTAAATTCCTGTAAATCAGCGCTTGATCCCTGGGCAAGGATATCTTCAGCGACCGGTTACATTTATCCTTGCATTGAGAACCCAAACCAGTCATAGCTTACTTTTACGCATTTTGTCATACCCATGATAGACGCCTTACGTTACCTCGAGGAACGCAAAGAGGTCACAATTACTTCGTATGCCAGTGGTCCATTGGTGGTGTGCCTAGAGTTGGTGTAGAAAGATTTCAGAAGCCCAAAATCTGAGTAAGAACTTTTTGTTTCTTGAAATCGTCCCAATCGAACCGTTCAATACGTATTACAAACCGTTCAATACGTGTTAATACAGGATTTCTCTAACAAGAATAGGTTACAGGACAACTGATAAGGGGGTTTCCCACTCCGTAGTAATCAGCATTCTAAATCGTGTTTGTCTTATCAAGTTTAAGTATCGCCTTCCCAGACCCCTGAACGCGCTGCACGACCTTAAAATTATTCAACAACGACAAAGGGGTTCGTGCAACGAACTCAGTAACGTTCATAATTGGACCTCAGTTCGATGCGGTTAGCTCGGGTTTTCGGTAATCTTTCACGGTTCCGCGCGAAGCCTTACATTCCTGGCTTACTGCAAAACCCATCCCACCAGCACGAAAGGGAAGGGCCACTTTGGCATGCACAAGCGTCAATTCCACTTGCGGTGTGACCCCTGGTCAGAACGACACGCTGCCAACGCCACCTACATCTCTAACGTCGGCCGGTGCGTTCCGTTGTCAGTGCCACCACGCAGACAAGCTAAGCACGCGCTCGCCACCTAGCGTCCGGTATACCAAGCTTTAGTTTCCAGCCCTGCCGTGAGAGATCGCAGTTGTGCGTATAATCTTACCAATAAGTCAGAAAAATCGTGATAACGACGCAAAGCTCCGTATTATTCCGGTATCTTAATACATTAACAACTTTGAATTAACCTGAATTAACCAAAATTAGCCCTTGTAAGCATAAGAATACCTCAAGGTTCTAGCAGCCGGATAAATTACACTATCTCTTTGAGAACCAGATCGATCTAATCTTATTCTTAACGACGCAGATCGATCAAGGAAGTCGTTGAATCTCACGCCATGGATGCAGCTGATACCACCGCCGACCGGAGAAGCGTGGCGATTTACACAGCTCTCAGTTGTGCCCCCGACGCGATCAATCCGGCACGCCGTTTGGTCATCCTGACTGGGAAGAAATGATAATTCGAGTCAGGTCAAATCTACCAATTACCAAATGGCAACGTCCGATTCCATTCATCTGAAGAATCATATTCACATCGGAGAACGTAATGGCAAATCGCTGGTCGCTGAAGGGGTGAATCATTAACATGGTCACTAGTCCGTCAAACGGTGCGGGCTACCTAGGAAATCCTTACACTTATCCCCAATATTGGTCAAAAATCCGAGAGAGGTGGGATACTGTGTGTCAAAGTTGAACCCTGAATTATGAAACGGGTGCGTTACTCAAGTCAAACATGGCAAACAGTACTTAACTAAAGTAGGGATTGAAATGCCTCATTGTGTCAACTAGCAGGGTGCATCTTCAATGAACGAGAACTGAGGGGACTACTGCGGTAACGCTCACTGAATTGCAGACTGTCAGATTCCAGTAACATTAGGAGTCAGGGGAGCGGCTGTGAGGTTCGGACAGCGCCTGGTCTACTTTCGGTGTCATTTGCTCGTTGTATCAGTCTAGTTCGAGTGAATTTTTAAAATGTTTGATGGTTTCAATTGGCTATAAGTTCAACTTCCATGTACCATAATTTAGATAAAATTTGTGAGGCCATCTGCCATAGGTGATAGCCATAGGTGAAATATTCTAAGCATCATTTCATGTAAGCGCATGATATTGAATCTTTTCACTGATTGATGGCAATTATGTGAGCGATTGATCCCCACACAAAGATAAATTTGGTACAATGAACAGGACGTAGGCGTGATCCCACTCAAATCTGGGCAACCGATTGCGTTTGTGTTTGGAAATCGCACCTGAACAAAAATTAGTCAGACATGCTCCATCACACCGCATCAAGGACTTAACAGCCAGACACAAACTAACGGGAATTTGAACCCCAGCCCTACTCCCAGCATGAGAGCAACATCTCCATAGAAGGTACTTTGATTACACCCCTTATACAAACATTTGTTAAATCATTCAGATATTTAAATTAGAAGGATTACATGATAGCTCAATTAACGTACACCAAGGTGAGTTAACTTTTGTTTTGTTTTGCCACAAGCACTCCCTATAGCTGGCCTGGTAAACATCAAGGATCACCTGTCCCGTTGCTATTGACACAGCCGATGACTGATGAGCAGGAACAACCATATGACCTTGCCGCGCCGAGCCCCAGATGACCTCCACCCCGATCTCATGTGCAACATGGAAAGCTACTGAATATGTTATGTCAGGAAGGCATCAAATTTTGGCTTATCCAGTTTTTTAATAGCAGCCAAGAAGTAAGGCTATCAGTTCAATCCGGATTCAAAAGGGTCCACCCTGCGAGACCTGAGCAACTCACCCGCATTTCGGAATCTCTGTATTGTTTAAATTATTTGATGTTTTAATTATTTGTTCATGGCAAAAGTAACCACTCATTATATCAAGTAATATACGCTGAATGACTTGTATTTTTTTTGATTGTTTGCAATCATATCCGACCTGAACTAAATTCTGCCCAACAGATAGTACCTACAAGAACCCATTCATATTGTGCAGTGAATTCAAACTTGAGCCTCACACGTGGGTCTAGCAGGGCAAAACAAGTGAATTATATGACATATCTCACGAAATTCAAAAAAAAGGGCAGTCAATATATCATTTGAAATTGAGCTGAGTCCGGAGAATCAAATTGAGGTAAATTTTTTGCGCACACCTCACTTACCAGTTCGCCATAAATACTTACGAACCAAGAGGAATTGCGGTAAAGATCTAGGTCTAATATCAAAATTTATCGATAACCCCACCCAATTTACAGCGAAACTAATAAATTTCCACAATTATCACCGAGTCCACGCCGCGGCAAAACCCAACATTTGAAAACCAGCGTGGGTTCAAGGTTAGGGCATGGATGAAGTATTCCTGGATAGGACACTCCCTATTCCCCAACACTAGCGCCGGCGACCAAGCGGCCGCCCTGGTGGCGGAGCTCCGAAACATCGGCGGCGAGTGCGCCGGCGGCCGCCGCATTGGCGTGCGTGCTAAAAACGCGGTAATGGATGGCGAAATTAGCGAACTTTAGCTCATAAGACACGATTTAAGAGACTTCACACATATTTTAAGTTCTTTCTTATAATTATTATGGCTCCATTTAGTCACTATCACATACGGAATCATTACCTGATGCCCATAAACTGAGCCGGTATTCTTGACTTGCCGATGCAATTTATCATCAAATATCATCGTTCCTCGGCAGTCAAACAAGTTCCTATTGATGATTTAATACAAATATCAACTTATTTTCATGTTATCGCATAAAACTTCACTTTATTCTAACATTGGCTCTTCGGCTGTAATCACGAACCCTCACTTGTCAGCAGAATTTAAGCAACTTCTTATATCAAAACTGGGAAAAGAATATTTCCATGACATTCCTCAACACCTGTTCTACCAGGTTCACAAAAATTTTCATCAAAATCGGTTACAGGTAAGTAATAAACGACAAAAGTATACAAAAAGACACGCTCCGCCCATAGCCCGCAATGCTAAAATAACGCCAGCGCCCTCGCCGTCGGGAAATCCGCCGCCGCCGCCGGGTGGTCGGAAAATCGGCGGAGTGTCCAATCCAGGAATACCTAATCCATGGTTAGGGGATTGCGCGAGCAAGATATGCCAACCGAACGCATTTGGTAGCCGAGATCTGCGGTGTCGGCCGGGCGTAAAGCTTTTCCTTCACCACACAGTTGTTGCGCAAACTGCCAAAGTTCCTGCCAGGATATCATAATCCGGGAGTGAAAGAGGGATAAAGTTTCAGCCCCCGTAGGTTCAATGATTCGTTTACATAAGCCCATCTGCTTATCAGGCCATAAGGTAGGTAAAGAATCTGAGTCGCAAAGGGACTGGCCAAAACACAGACCCCGAAATATCACGTTCTTTTGTTTATTTGTTAAGTTAAGTTATACAAAATTTTGAAATGCGGTTACACGATTACGGTTCAAAGGGTATAACACATTTTTTTTTGTTTTGTTAAAGTCACAACATTGCAAACAAAAGGATTTACCAAGGCGATCACGTGACCGAAGATATAGTGGGGGTTGGAACAAACGCTTGAAGGGTTTAAATCTTTGTCTATATGGGTTCCTTGATTAAATTGAGGAATCGCGAATCGTTCCCTGATGTACAAATTTTTGTGTGTAGAATTTTTTCCCCCTCCAGCAAAAATTATATGGGTTAGCCTGGGCCCTATTTCGCTGCCGTCGCAGTACTCCGTCTTGGAACTCCGTCCAGGGCTCCCCCAAATTAATCCGACCTATCTGTGGTAATTATCTTGATGCCGTTCTCCAAGGGCCACGATTTAAAAGACGTCACGAGTCAACTCCCTTGCCAAGGTCAACACTGAGCAATCATAAGAAATAAATGACGTCACTGGTGGAAGTCCATGATGCTTACCAAATTATGGGCGTACTGACGGGCGTAACAATTGTCGCGGAAATAAAAGTTACGTGACTGTTCCTCGTTATTCGATACGTATAAGTCACAACTGCAATTTGGACGAATCTCGATGAGATGACTGATAGACACCGACATACACCTTCATGAACTAGACAGGTAAGGAGATACCCAACTGATTTCCGTGGAATGCTTAGGTATCCCTAACCATGGAGACCAAGGATATGCAAGGAAGTATAAGATTGATGCTAGCCGGAGAGGAGGTATGTTGCAGCACTTCTATGTGCTTCTAACTCTCTGATACGTCGGAACCTGCTTGGACTGGGATAGTCCCTCGTTGAAAGGAAATAATTTATGGTAGTTGAGCAAATAGAACGCCATAAGACGCCCAACAGAGAGGTGAGTTCGTTCAGAAGACAGAGAGTCAGACAGGGGCGAGGGAGCACCCCGCTGAAGGTGAGTGGTAAATACGAAGATGATAGAGGATAAGGCGAAGGAAGCAATACCGCCGGGATGAGGTGAGTCCACCGTCGGAAGGATGGCAGCATGTATCATTCATGACGCTAACGCGTTTGAACACACATCTGCAGGATAGAATTCCACGGCGTCGGATAAAATTGCAGGATAGATTCAGTCATGGAGTCTTCGAGTCACACCGGTCAATGATTCAAAGGCGCCACTTGCGGGTGCCATGACTGCATGAGAGTACTGAGTAGGTACCTGTCTATGAGCCCAGTGAGACTGCGGTCGTCGGGGCGGCAGGGGTTGTGTCCACCGGTTCGTTAGGTGAAAACGTGTAAGACGGTCTCTCACAGAAGGGCTGCAAGGGTCAGTAACCAACGTCCGGCCGCGGGATTTTAGTAGGGAAACTGAGACGTGCCGTGAGCGGCAGGAGAGAGAGAGAGAACCAATCACACCCGTCGACGAACGCTAATAACCAGTCGCTACACCGCGTCGTACCTTTAGACAAGTAATCCGGGTCGAGTGATGTAAGGTTCTAGGCTAAATGGCCGAGAGGGGCCAAAGGAGGGTGCTAGGACGGGCACCAAGAGATCCAGGGTTACAGTGGGGCGCAATAAGTCGTTGTGAGGTGTGATTGAGACAAGAATTATTTTTTTTTAATCCCCCTTACATTTAACACGGAATCCAAAAAAAAAAAACACTTACGTTTATGGCACTTCTATGCACCGCTGGAGGGAGTAGATTTATCGTTGGGAGGGACCGAGAGGTCAACTCGGAAGGAAATTCATCGTAGCGGGATGGGTGTTGTATGAAAGGAAGTGTGCGTCGGTGAAAGATTGATGTACGCGTCGGTAGAATAAGGACCAGCGGGAGATTTGACCCTCAGCATAAAGGTGACCTTAAACTGGGGCATAATCTATTGTTCTTTCGAGACAAAGGAGGAAAAACAGAAGGATTGATTCGTATTTTTATCCTAATCAGACGGTGGCTAAGGGCTGACCCTTAAACGGGAGGCATCAAAATTTGTTGATAGGGGGAGACTTCCACATCCCAAAATTCCTTACGATGCAGACACCATCCCAGGCAGGAAGACTATATGTTGACAAGCGACAAGCCAGCCTCATTATAAATATTGTTTGTGACGAAGCCCAGGCACAAGGAACGGTGGCGGAAGGGAATCGATCAGCTTGAAACCAACGGACCGATCATCACTTGGAAATGGGTGTGTAATTACGTTTGAACAAGAGAAAAATCAAACAGCAAGAGAGTCAACGAGTTAATCAACAATTTGTGGATCTACCAGCCTAAAACACTCACCTGAGGTTGTTCCAGAGCACGGCGCAGGTCGGCAACCATCTCGGCAAGAAAAACACCCCCGATGAAAAAATTTTATTATTAAACAAATTTTTTTTGAAAACATACTCCCCACCGCTTCCGGACCCCCAGGGGGCAACATCACATGTGTTTTCCAAATATTAACGGAAAGTGAAATATTAAGGTACTGATTAGCTCTGGACATCTTAGAGTTTATGTCACTACTGGTATTTTAGCTAGCGTCTACTACATATACAGTACAGGTCGATGAAAATCGTGATGCAAAATTGACAAAAAATGTGTGTTTCAAAATTCCTTAAAATTTATTTTTCTTTTTACCTTAATGCATCATATTGCATATCATTCGACTCGGCTGATGAAGAAGAACACAACGACACCATTTTTGAAGCTCTAGCTTCATTGTCTGTCGTGTTATCTGCAAAAACGTAGTTTGACCCTAGTTGACCTTAAGTGACATGACTGGCTTTGTCTATCATAACATGTTTATTTTCGAAATTTATCTTTGATCTAGGTGTAAACCAAACCTGCTCAGTACCTATTATCTCATGGAAAACAGTGGTTTAGTGGCATTGCTCTCGGTTGGGGGTAAGCTTGGCCACTCGCCCGGGGTTACCCCAATGTGCTAATTTTTATTTTAGAACAGCGATATTCGAAAAAAATGTCATACTTAAGCCAGCCTGCCTAGTCAACCCTCACTACAAACACTTAAACGGTCCTTACATAACATTCGTATAAATGTTACAGTTAGTATGCGAAATCCGTTAGTTTGCAACGCAACTAGTTTCGTTGCAAACTACCTGACCGGCCAGGTAGTTTGCAACGAAACTAGTTCCGTTGCAAACTAACTGACCGTCCAGTTAGTTTGCAAACTAACTAGTTAGGATGCAAACTACCTAGTTACTTTGCAACGGAACTAGGTGTGTTGCAACGGAACTAGTTGTAATGCGAAATCGACGAGGCAGTGGCTTTATTTGTCGTTTATATTCAACTTTTATGTAAATTTTAGCAACGGTTGTTAAAGCAAAGCTGTGTTTTTCTAACGGGTGACACTAGACATATAAGACGGGTGGTCACATTTAGGATAGAAACAGTGAATTAACCGGATTCGACTACATAACGTTACGATCACTGGCGGATCCAGAGGGGGTGGCGCCCAAAATCGCTCCGCCATCCACGCAGCGCCCGAAAGCGACAAATATTTACTTATTTTGAGAACGAAACGAAAACTGAACAACTTTTATAATCAAATACTTGTTTTAAATTGCACAGCCGTGTGTAAGGATTGGAATCAAAATCCGAAAGGTTTTTGGAAAACTTTTTTGGGATTATGTCTCCCGCAACGTTTAACCCGCGCCGTGCTGGTGGCCTGAACTTTCCGCCGAGTGCTGGGGGGGGGCGTTTTCACGCCCCCCCGTCTAACTCGGCTCCTGGGCCACGTAGCGACACGCGGTAAGCGGCAATCGAAAGAGCGTCAAAAATAAAGACGAAAACACTTCGGTCATTTTTTGGGTCAGGTCAAAGGTCAGGTCACCAGAGGTCACCAAAGGTAAAATGTTGACTATTTCAACATTTTGGAAACTGCCAACGGCTATCTCGGGAACCGATAGAGCTACAGCGCCGCGGAAAAGCGCATTCGATAGCCCTTTTACAGACCTTTCTGAGTAATGTTCTCAGATTTGACCTCAGGTCAACGGTTTAGCCTCCAGAGGGCAAAAACTCCAAAAATAGCCGTTTTTACGAAAAACGTTTTTTCGTCAATAACTTTTGACTCATAAGCGCCATGACATTACTTTTGCCAGCATCGTGTTCCTCTCGTCGAGACGCGTCGAATGAACTATTCGTTGACCTTGAAAGGTCATTTTGAAAATTTGACCTCAGGTCAAGGTCATGACCTGACCGAAAAGGGTCATGTTGCATATCAGTCGATCCGTATCGTCGAGCTGAACACATCTGACGTGTTTTCACCGCTCTAGCACGTCTCTATCAAAAGTTATAGCCAAAAAACTGCTGGCGACCGTTCATGACCTGAGATGACCTCAGGGGCACACAGAGGGGTCACAGGTGCATTTTTCCTATTCAGTGTGTCATGTTTACCTATGAACCGATGTTTGAGAGCGTTTTGAACGATATTCGTCCAAAAGAGGCGCATTTCAATTTTCTCCCATTGACTTATAATGGAGAGGTCGCAAAATTGACCTGACCTTAGGTCACAGATATCAAAAATCCGAGATATACATTTTATACATACTGTTACTCATATCAATCGCTGAAAGTTTCAAAGTGATCGTTCAGTCGGTGTAGCTATAGCGAGCCTTTGAACTTTTTCTGAGGTAAGGTCACTTGACGTGACCTGGTGACCTGACCTTGAACGGCCTAGGTCTGAAATTTTCACAACATGTGCGGAAATGATGTAGGAACACGTGTACCAAAAACGGCGGCGCTGCGCGCCGCCGTTTTTGAGATATTCGCGAAAAACCTGAGGGGGGGGCGTAAAAACGCCCCCCCCCAGCACGGCGCGGGTTAAGACAATCTTTCTGGAATCGCCAGTGATCACCATAAATGTGTAGACATAACCCACGCCCCACTGGATTCATAGCCCCCCCCCCCTCCCTCCCGTTTTTCTGCAATAACTTCTAAACCGCTTGACGTATCGCCGCCAAACTTTTAGGTACATACCTTCGGCTGCATCAATTTGACACCTTGTGTCAAAATTTGAACTTCGTATCTGTCATAGGTCGGCCGGAAATGACGTCAGAGTGATGTCATGTTCGATTTTCAAATTTTTCAAAATTTTCAAAATGTTGTTAACTTTGAAAATTATACATATTAAAATTCAAAATTTGTATTCTTATCTTTTTTCAAAAACTTTTGGACTTTTCGAAAAAAAAACGGAATAAATATGATAGAACACATGCTTTTATGACTTACTCTAGCAAGTTTTAGCCAGATATCTTCAAAAATGGCCAAGTTATACACATTATAGCAAAAATTTCACAATTTTAAATTTTCAAATCAATTTTCTGTACCAATTTGACATCGTACACCAATATAAACAGCACCATCGTGTTCCTGAGCTCAAACTGCATCCGATAGACATGTTTTTTGTTGAAAAATACAACTTTAAAAATTTGACCTTTTTTGACCTGAAAGTGACCTGACCTCAGCTATATTCAGATGAAAATAGCCTCAACTGACACAGGCGACACTGAATTCGAAATCTATGGCCTAAATGGACCAAAAAAACATGTGTCACGTGACCGACTTATGACAAGATTTCCGTGACCTATGATGACCTGACCCTGACCTGAAAATCAAAGTACAAGTTTGGTACCCTCAGAGTATCTAAAGAATCTGTTTACGAGTGTGTAAAACAAACATCAGCCTGATCTGACTTGTAAGATGGCAGCCAGAGCCCAAAAGGTGAACAAGCCAAATATCGATAATTTTTACTTTGACCTGACCTCTGACGATATCGGTGACCTCAAGGTCAATGAGATTTAGTTTCGCTCGACAGTTTTTCCGGGGCTATCAGATGCCGTTTGAATTTTGACGATCGGCCCAGTAGTTACAGAGTAAAGAGGGGGGTCTATGAATAGCCCCCCCCCCCCAGTAGGGCGTGTTATACACAGACCCCAGTGGGGAGCGGGATAAGCGGAAAGTAAAGGTTCTGCTGCCGATTTCGGAATATTCCAGAACCGAGTCGCTGACGAGCTCCTACCTCCACAACCGATCAGTCTGTGACGCAACCTGCCCTTTGATCATTGGCTGTTACCGAATGACCCGGCACCGCTAGGTCACCTGGCTAGGCAAGTCGCAGTAGGAGTCGGCCGGTGAGACAGATTCTTGATCGCACGCTTACCCCGGATCACGGGACAATATGGGACAATACAGTTCAGTTCTGTTCTGTGCGGCGGCGGTGGTGACTGGTGTTAGTGGGTGTCTAAAAAAATCAAAATCGTAAAATGACCCCCGGAACTGCCCCTCCTCTGGATCCGCCAGTGATCGTCACATTATGTAGTCGAAACTGCTTCAATTTTCATCCATAAATGTGACCACCCGTCCCACACGTATGTGTAGTGTCACCCTCACCCGTTAGAAAAACACAGCTTTGTTTTAACAACCGTTGCTAAAATTTACATAAAAGATGAATATAAACGACAAATAGAGTCACTGCCTCGTCGATTTCGCATTACAACTAGTTCCGTTGCAACACACCTAGTTCCGTTGCAAAGTAACTAGGTAGTTTGCATCCTAACTAGTTAGTTTGCAAACTAACTGGACGGTCAGTTAGTTTGCAACGGAACTAGTTTCGTTGCAAACTACCTGGCCGGTCAGGTAGTTTGCAACGAAACTAGTTGCGTTGCAAACTAACGGATTTCGCATACTAACTGTAACATAAATATTAGTACTGTATGGTATAACATTAACAGTGCAACATACGTGTTAGACGTAAAAAGTGACGTATCTCACTTTTTAGCTAAAAACCCTTAAAATATCATTTTTGCGCTATAAGTTTAACAATATGCAATTTTTGTCAGCCTTAACTTTTTTGCTGGCGTCACCTTAGCTGCCACGCTGAAAGGACAAACAGTTGAGCATTTTATTGTGAATAATTTAGCCGGAAACGGGGTGGCCGGGCTTCCCCCGCGCCCGGGCTTCCCCCGGCTTCCCCTAACCTACATCTCGATGTTTGAGAGTGTCTAGAATAGCGTTCGTGCAAAACAGACGCTTTTCAATTTTCTCTTATTGACTTACCTATAATGGAGAGGCCGCAAAATTGACCTGACCTTAGGTCACCGATATCAAAATTCCGAGATATACATTTTATATATAGTGTTGCTCCTATCAGTCGCTGAAAGTTTCAAGGCAATCGATCAATCGGTGTAGCTATGACGAGCATTCTTTTTTCTGAGGTGAGGTCACTTGGCGTGACCTGGTGACCTGACCTAAGGCGACCTAGGTCTGAAATTTTCACAACATGTGCGGAAAAGATGCCCGAACAGGTGTGCCAAAAACGGCGGCGCTCCGCGCCGCCGGTTTTGAGATATCTGCAAAAAACCGCAGGGGGGGGGTGTTCAAACACCCCCGGCCCGGCGCGGGTTAAGAAGTTAAAAGATCAACTCTAAGCTGGCCAAAGGACTAAGGTTAAGGCATAGACCACTATATATCCACTATATATCTATGATAGATATACCACTATACCACTATGTATAGATATATAGTGGACGGTGGTCTAATGCTGCTGACAAATGCGCTCAAATGTCCGCTATGAAATGTTGACGTTAAACTTCTAGGGACCTTTTTTTACCCAAAATAATATTATGCATGGATATACCTACGGTCACTGATGCAATTGTACCTAGAACCTACATGTCCTAGTTCGATATTTACCTGGTAAACGATGGTTGAGAGTCTTGATGCATGTCGGTCGTCTAAATAAAGCGAGATCCACCCAACTGACATTCGGATTATTGTAGGTACAGCATTGATTACCACTCCAGCATTAGATTACCACGTGTTGCCTCACCGACTGTGACGTCAGCTCACCTCGGCGACATTTGTCAATATTCATATTTGCGTTTTGGGTCACGTCGGTCGGCCTTGCACCCCGTAGCGTGTGTCAAGGCCGTTCACCGCGCCAGGGCCGCCGGCGTCCCGGCAGTCGGTACGGGCGCAGCGCAGTTCAGATCGATACGCGGGCGCACCGGGCGAGTCGCACGCTGATCCCGCGCCCGACAGACCTCTCACCGTACAGTCGCTACCTGATCATACCTTACACATGTACCTCCAGTATACGGGTAGCTATAAATAGTAAATAAGATAAAAAATCCATAACTTCGTTATTTATGTTATTTATGTACGATTTCTCTGAAATGTGAACACTGACGACGTTGTCAACGTTGTTTTAGTGAAGAGTCCCGACATAAGATGGAATGTCACTTTGGTCAACAGCTGCTGCTGCCCCCCGTTCAATTGGGAAAGCAGAACTGAAAATAGCGTTTGACTAGCCAATTCTTATTTTCTGAGTTACTGTAAATAAATGCAACACAAACCTAGTTTATCGAAAGTTTTGTTAAAAAACTGTATTAAGTTTGCAACGTCTTTGTTATCTAAAATATGAAGCGCAAGTACCTATTTTTACGTGCTTTCGCAGAAAGTTTCAAAGGCTTGAAAAACTACTCTGAAAAGTCGTAGGTACTCGAAAACTCGGGTGATTCGAAAAGTCACCCAAGGTCACCAAAGGTCAATGACCTTGACCTGAATTTCAAGTGACCTTGACACGCACCTTAAAGTCTTATCTTCCGACTATTGACCAAAATAATACGCAAGAGTCAAGACACTCGGATGTTGCTTTCCGGCAAGAATGAGCTTTTGCAAGACCTTTGCAAACGGGGCGTTTTACATTATGGGTGTTGTAAAACGTCCCACTTTGGTTGTCACCTGTTGATGAATTTCGTTTGCATAAATATGGCATTTAATATTTCGTTTTCAGCCGTGCGTGCTATTCTACTGTTTAGCTAAGTAGAAACGTAGCAAGGTCAGTAGCATGGTGTTCGGAGATTAGATGGAGTACCGTTTCGAAAACAAACGACACTTCAGCATTTGCAAGCAAAGTTATCTCGCTCAATATACTGACCCGTTGCAAAAAATCACTGTTTCCAATATTTTTGTCACCTCTTTACCCGACGGCAACAAATCATCGCAATTAAGCCACTTTTGGAACGTAAGACATTTTTACATGTAAAAAAAAAATGGTAGGTATGGGCGTGAAACGAGGTGCCGGGGCGGTTTGCGAATTTTACCATGCCTCTGTATGGCGACATATCTGATAAATCAGCAAACATGGAACAGTCATTTCGCAATGCTTTTGGTAGACAATGAACTAGTCTTGCTTACCGAAGCATCTCAGATCAAAGTGACAACTGAACAGTGAATTAATCTCGTTTTTATGACAGATATTTATTTAAAGTGACCATCTCACCTCAACCCTCGCATGTGTAGGGGGGGGGGATCGGATGGACCCCCCATGGTTTTTCGCGAATAACTCGCGTAAAAAGCAGCCGATCGCGACGAAACTTTCAGTACCCTCGAGTTGATCAATTTTACACCTACTCTGAAAAATTTCATGACCCTGACCCAAGTGACCTTTGACCTGTGACCTGTTTCTCGAACCCATGTTTGGCCGGAATCGCGATTCGGCGTATGTCGGCTCACATAAGCCACGCGTTTGCAAGCTTCTCGTGGTTTCAAACGTTCATACATGTGATTTGATGTTGCTCCCATGCATTTGGGTGGATGTCAAGGTCACTTGAAGGTCAGGTCAGGTCATTGACCTTTGGTGACCTCGGTTCAATTTTTCGAGCTTCCTACATGTTTCTAGGCTAGTTTTTGGAGCTGAATTCGAATTAAGAAACTATTTGAACATTTACGAAGTAGTTTTGGTGCCTTCGTAACGTGTTACGAAGCTGCTAGAGGTGGTTGTTACGTACTAC
This sequence comes from Amphibalanus amphitrite, assembly GCF_019059575.1. NCBI lineage: Eukaryota > Metazoa > Arthropoda > Thecostraca > Balanomorpha > Balanidae > Amphibalanus > Amphibalanus amphitrite. The sequence continues at coordinate 106,777 of NW_024882418.1, read as the reverse complement.
GAATGCCCGTCATGGTTGACCTGACCTGACCTGACCCGGCCTGGTCTCAATGCTTAAAAACATCATCTGTGATCAAAACCAACACGATATTCGTGAGCAGCACCCCGAAAAAACCCTTAGCAGCCACACTTTACGACTTTCTATCAGGTCCCGATTTTCCCGACTTTGGGTCATTGACCTGACCTGGAAGGTCAACCAATGACCTAGGACCTTAAAATTGGGTATCATTGGCTTCCTCTCGTGACGGGCAACACGCTCGTTTTTTCCACGTACCTAGCTCTAGCTCAATCAGGGGCCAAACGTCAAGGGGGGGTCCAGCCGACCCCCCCCCCCCCTGCACATTAGAAGCTGCCAGTTGGCAAACGCCGCACACATGCGAGAGTTAACATTAGTTTTGAGTTGAGATAGCCAAATTGGTGGCCATGGCCTGCAAATACCGGTGTGGGCACTAACAACATCGAAAAATGCTTTAATTCGGAGATATGGAATTTCAAACTTGCAGTTTTCGGATTCTAAGGGGCTAATGCATTGAAATGCCCCCTTATAATTTGTGACGTCAGCGGTGATCTAACGATTTTAAAACCTTATACTAACATCTTTGTGAAGCAGTGGCGGTATACGCCAAGTATACGCTATTTGCGCGCAACATCTGCCGCAAACGCTGCACTTCCAAAATGAAGTAGCTAGGAACAGCGGAGATCCCAAAAAGTAAACAAAAGTAAAAGCCTAATATCTTGAAAACCGGTGAATATTTTTCGGTGAAATTTGGTAGATATTCGTTTTTGCTCTTTCTGAACCGAGCGACATCACTTTCATGCCAATTCATTAACTTTATGAAGGTGGGAGGGTCCCTTTAAGAAATCTCATAAAATCATGTTTTTGGCTATAAAATCAGCCAAATGATAATGGCGCCCACCAAACTTCATCAGCATTTTGCTTCCACAGCACCTGTTTCACCTGTAATGTTTATAAAAGGAAGGAAACAATTGTGTCAAAAATAAGGGCATGGGGCGTTTTACCCAGTTTTACCCACCCTGGGCGTTTTACACGGTTCTTTCCTACCTACCCTGAAAACCTGGTGACCCTGGCCTGGATTACGTTTGACCTGTGGTCTGTTTCAGGCCGGAATTGCTAGTTGGCTATGCCGGCGCACATTATCCGTGCATATCCAGGTACTTTTTGTGATTAGAAACGTGCTAACTGCTAGCATGTGAAATGCCGTTTGTCCCATGTAGTTACCAGTATAGCGCCTTTTGGGGCGACTAACGGAGCGAGCGAGAGGGTGAGTCTTGCACGTGCGAAATTTCGAGGGGGTACCTCCAACTGACTTGTGCACGGCACCCTACTAACCAGTCTCTAACGATGTGCCAAATTTGAGCACAATCGGCCCAGCCGTTCTCGAGATCTGGAAGCGGCACCCTGCACGTGCGCACGTGCAAAATGGGTTCCAACTGACTTGTGCACGGCACTCTACTAACTGGTCCCTAACCGTGTACCAAATTTGAGCGCCATCGGTCCAGCCGTTCTCGAGATCTGGAAACGACCCCTGCACGTGCGCACGTGCGCACGTGCAGCAGCACCCCAACTCTCGCACATGGATATGCAGTGCCTAGTGGGTGCCTACCTACATGCCAACTTTCAGCGCAATCGGCCAAGTAGTTACCGAGATATTGCAACAATTACAAATGTGACACCTCTTCGTTTTGCACGTGGCACGTGCATAAGGGGTCACCCACATGCATCGGTAATAGTCCAATACTTGGTAGAAGGAATGAAGCTACCCTACAAAAATTATCGCGTGTAAATCGGTCAAGTGGTTGCTGAGATACAAGCCTCGCAAAAGCGTTCGCACGGCCGGCCGGCCGGCCGGCCGCTCATACTCAGAAATTTCCGGAAGGAAAGTCTAAGGAAAGACTCCGCTCGCTTCGCTCGCTCCGTAATTATCCATGGCTTCTTCTTACCTGACCTTGTAAATTAACCTGAGGTCAATTTTTTAATCCTTTAGAATCGTCCCATTCAGACCGTTCGTTTGATGCTGCTTTTGTTTCCGTAGCTTCTTCTTGTTGACGGGGGGAGGGAGGGGGGCAACGCTCCCCGGGCTCCGGTGTTTTGTATTACCCCCCCCCCCGACCTGGCCAGAATAATTCTACTTTAATGATTTTATTTATAAAAATCCACATTTCTAAATGTTTCGTACCTACGCTCACTCTGTAACCCATGAATTAATTCGTATCGCATTGTGTAACACGGATCAGAGAAGTATACGTACGTCCAGTGAAAATCGGCCTCCTCTATTATGGAAAGGCACGTGGCCGACCGCGGCGACTCTTAGTCTGAGTCGCTGGGTGGTTCCATCCGACATGGCAGAGATGACCGGCCACGAACACCAAACATACCGCCTCAGAACTGAGCGCCGTGCGCGCAACTGGGGCGGCCGAGCGGTGCGCCGCCGCACGCCGCGCCGCGCCATTGTCCGCCGACCAACAATGCCCGGCGGCGCCGCTTCAGATCGCACACCGCGCCGCCACCGCCAGCCCGGCCGACCTCTGGGTGCCCCCTGACCTTTACGGCTGACCTCTCGTTCAGCCAGAGGTGAACATTGCACTGTAGGCGATCCATGCATTCTAGCGCTTCAGGGGCCCGAAAAAAATGATGGCAAATATGAATAAATACTGGCGTATTTTGTAGCTAAATATCCCAGCACCCGAAATGTGACACTATTTGTAACATCAAGCCAAACACTTTCAAACCACACACGTCCAAACACGACCTTTTTTGGAGAGGCTGAGCTCTGGTGCCTGGTCGTGATTTGATCCTAGTTATATTTAGAGCTGTAAATCAAGACAAAAGTTGAATATATTTAAAACTCTAATTTTGATTGAAACCTCATTCCTTGCGAAGTAATATGCATGCCATACTTTCAACTTTTGAAGCTTCTCTATATTTTCCATAATATTTTGCATTACACCTTTTTGACTGCATCAGTTCAAGACTGTGTACAACGTTTGGCAATGCGCATGTTTTACTGTCCGCGAGATCCGGCCACAAAAACACCATTATTTAGTAGCCTAATGTTTGTTCTCAATACCCTGTTAAAATTGTCTGCGACTTTTTGCGATTCACGGAGTTATGGGCGTTTTGCTCAACCCTTACCGTATAAGGTGGGGGCAGGGCCGAGGGGAGAGCGAAGTACCGCCGCCCAACCGAAGATTCTGTTCGCGACAGCTCCGAACTCACCAGCGATAGGAAGCTGAAACTTGGCATACCTGACCTTTGATTCAAGTCGAATCTTGTGACACCAACTACATTTTTAGGTCAGGTCAGTTCACGGACCAATGACGTCATAAGTGAACCTCTGCACGATCCTCAGATGTCGCAATTTCGCAAAGCCCTCAATGCCAGAGCAGCTTTCACATGGAGATGAAACTTACAGAACCTAGTATCCTCCAGAGGATTCACAGTTTGTATGTCTCGGTTTTTCCCTAAAGGTCACATGAGGTCAGGTCGATCACATGACCTCACCATTGTGAGTCAATGTTGTAAAATGAACGCTGCTATTTTGGCGCCGGGAACGATATCAAACTAGTTCAAGCTTTACTGTTGCAAGGTCCGATGCTTTACTTTTGCATTGTTGAACTTGCGTGACGTCATTTATGACGTCACTATGATCTGGTCATTATAGTTTTTGGTCCATAACTCCCCAACAAATTGAGCTAGCGATTCAGGCAAGCCACTAATGAACTCAGGAAGATCTGCCGAATCAAATGGTATGCAATTTGACCTCCTTCGACCATTTTCGTGACCTGGGAACTCTGACCTAAAAAACTTACAATCGGGTAGGTAGAAATGGCTTCCGTTCGGGGAGAGCAGCATGCCCACGTGGCACCGAAGTTCTAACTCATTTAGAGGCCAAACGGAAAACGAAATTCCTACTCCTTCCTTTAACTCCGTTAGCGTACATTCATTTCGCAACTTTGAATCCCAACCACCAAACATAAGCGTTACACTTACGTTGTAGGTAGACACGATACTAGGCACTAGCTAAAGCTATTTATTTGTAGAACATGTGATCGGAACGTTCAAACAACCACAATTTTTCGCAAGTCATGGTCTCCTCTTTTTTGCTTTGCAATTGCATCTTAGCTTTGCTTACATGCAATTTCAGCGCTAAACCATTTTCATTTCACCGATAATTACCTTCTTCCTATAACACGATAACTTGCGATCTCCTGAAATGTGGTAGTCTGTTGGTACTATTTTCCCCCAAACAGACCAGTCTGAAAGCGCCTTTGCAACCACAGAGATCTCTATGTTTGCAACAATGTTTTCTTTGCAAAACCAGCACCCGTGGTTTGCGATCAAGTGGTTCATCCGTAACTGACGCTAGTTGAGAAGTAAGTCACTCATAACACAGACAACACTGTATATGTTTTTGTTAAGCCTCTTCTGTCCTGTGTTAAGCCTATGGGGAAAAGGCATTGCTCGCTTTCTTGCACGTTGCAAAGAAAACCTGATTACTTCTGATGCAAACACTTATATCAGTTGAAGCGCAATGAAACTAGGCACAAAATAAGGGGTTTAAGGATGACTGGTTTTGAGTCTAACTTAAGATATAGCTCATGAAGTGCTAGGATAGCGAAATCGCCTACTGTGCATTGGGCTGGGTGTAAATAACTGGGTCAATCCCTCGTTCAAGTCACCGTTTGAATGCCGGAAATTGTGGTTTGAGGGACAGGACATGATATCATGCAACAGTGTTTCGTTCTTCCTTCATAACAAGCTGTTAAATTTTCTTATTAGGTACTTTTTTGTTACCCATCATTTTAGTACCTACCTATCCTATCGTCGGCTTTGTTAGATCCTGCTTTGCGTCATGATAATTTATTTTTTTTTAGGTGAAGCAGTGTTATAGGTTTCCCTTTTTCCATTCTTTTTTGCCTGGGGCCTGGGGTATAGTTTTTTAAATTAAATATCGACCCATCATCAACGGATGGGGCCAATTTTAAAATCAAGCGAATGTGTACCTATCCATGCCTAACGGTAAATAGGGGAAGGTGGGGTAAGACGGACCAGCTAAGGCTTGAGGCCGCATATCTTGCTACACTGCTCTCGTAATTCATATTATTTATAGTCTTCGGAATGCTCAATCCTTCCTCTGTTGATATGTGTAAAGACTAAATTTCAAATTAAAGACATCTAGGTGGTGGATGCTCTTAAAGAGGGACATGTCAAAAACTCAGACAAGAAAAAACGTGGGGTAAGACGGACCACCCAGCAGTGCCTGCTATCCGTTCATGTGTGTTACACTTCTGCTCTGTACTCTTGTAAGAAAAAGTAACCAGAATGGTAAAATAACAAAATGAGCCTTTATCCTTTACTCATGTGTGATGGAAGTGCAGCTAAAAGCTGGGAACATGTGTGTTGATTGTCGTTTGGCATGAATGCATGCTAATTGCTAACTGAGCACTTGCATGCATGGCTCACATGTAACAAAGACTCCTTCCTGAAAAATTAGCTTACTTAAACTTGTGTCAATGTTTTGGAAAAGAACTTTTCATATGCAGGGTACAATGGACCACCACAGGGTAAGATGGACCACAGTGGTCCGTCTTGCCCCAGATCTAAATTCTGTCATTATCATGACGTATATGTCAAATAGCCCAACATTGCAAAACCTTGCCTTTCCTAAAGTGTGACTATAACTAAGTTTATAACTTTGTTCTTCACAGTTAAGTGCAAAATAGAAACTAACCATGCAAGAAAGGCGCCGTAATTGAATCACCCGTAGACAGGCGCGGATACAAGGGGGGGGGGCCATGGGGGCCATGGCCCCCCCCTTGGCCGATTTAAAAAAAAAAGTTAAAAAGTTAAAAAGCTGAAAAGGGGGCCTCCTGAAAATAAAGTGGCCGAAATCCGATGAGTTTTTTTAAACCTACCCACTTAGTTATTTCTTAGAAGACTAGCTGAGAAGACTTCTTTGTTAGAAGATTGGTAAAGCTTTTCATAACTTGGAGGTCTCTTATACTCACAGAGATGACCACTTTTACAGGGCCTCCTAACCCGCACAGAGGGCCTCCAAGCCTGCACAGATGTTGAGATGTTGCCTGAACAGCTAGATAAGCTCAATAGACGCAGTTTTTTTTGGGGGGGCCAACAAGTGGGAAGATGGGGCCTCCAACAGGTGGGATTATGGGGGGGGCCTCCTGGTTTCTAATGGCCCCTCCCTTGGAGATTTTCTGGATCCGCCCCTGCCCGTAGACCTCTTATATTAGATCGGTTTGACGAAAAACAACATTTTTCTCAATAACTCAAAAGCTATACATCCTAGCAGCATGAGCTCAAGGTGGCCATTGTTACGAAGGAAAACAAACATAGTGAGTGCATAAAGCAGTAGATACCAGCAGCGGTTCAGCCGGGAGGGCTGGTGGTCCGTCTTGCCCCGCTGGGCCGTCTTACCCCACCTTCCCCTACATACCTAAAACGTTTCGGACATTAAACTGTTAGGTCGCATTTCCTCAACAATTTGCTTTGTCGGTTGAAAATACGCTTCAAAAGCTGAAGAGATGCATTATCAAACACTACACTGTTCTATTCTATTATCGTTCTGTGTAGTCGGCAGAACAGGTACTCGTAGATAGGTATGCAGTAGTTCTAAAGTTGTCCCTAAAATGCGCAGTAATGAGATTACGAGCAGGCCAAGGTACGGTAAGCACACTTTCAGGGGAGGATTAACGCCTAACAGAAGCCATCGAGAAGCCACGTAAAACAGTGACTAACTACTTCCTACTGCGCGTGTGCCTGCATCCTGCTGCTGGGTCGTGTGGGACGCAGACTTCCCTCCCAACCCAATGTCTATAGATAGACATTGGGTTGGGAGGGAAGTCTGATGATGAGATGAGATGTATGCAACTCGGAGGTAAAAGGTTATAATTCTGAAAGGACGCCTGATATCGTGTCGCCAAAATGCAAAATGAGGCTATTACGCTTGAGATTACTATTTCGCGATATTTTTACACTTCATTTAGTTTGCTATTCATCTCACATAAGAGACCACGTGTTTTGCCGGGTCCTTCTCGCGAAGGCATTCGTTAGACTACACTGCTGTTTACATCATCCAGCCGTGTACCCGACATTGTGTACCCGAACGCTTCAGCCCATCAACTGCAATGAGTTTCGGAATTTACCGCTGTAGATCTATTGATCGACCTAGAACGGGCTCCGTCTCTTGGAGCCATTTTTCGCCAAAATATCGGCTCTGGAGCCATTCGTCTCCACAGTAGCGTTTCTTTCCATGGTGGTGGCTCTGGAGCAACCGTCCGTCTGCACAGTAGCGGCTCTGGAGCGGCTTTTCATATCCATGGTGGTGGCTCTGGAGCAACCACCATGGATCACCATGGACCGTTCGTCTGCACAGTAGCGGCTCTGGAGCCATTCCTCTCCACAGTAGCGGCTGTGAAGCCGTTTCTCTTTACGGTAGCGACGTGCATTATCAGGTATGTGAGCGCGGCCGTCAGTGCGGCCTTATCTCCGATCGGCACCGGACACGGACAGCCATCCCCGGCTGTTGTTCGCTGACGGACACAGTCGCGCTTCCGACACCGTTACGGCCGGCCGGCCGCTCCGACTCGGCGGGGGGGGGGGGGGGGCAGAGACCGACCCCGGTGGAGGCGCGCAGCCGGCTGCCCACTCCTGCGTAGTTGCCGTCTAGTCGGAGCCAGTGAGGAGTGCTAGTTCGACTGTCAGCATTTAGCGTCACTAACAGCTAGTGTCTCGGAGCCGATACCCAGCTCAGGTGAGCTAATAAGTTCGAAAACAGTCTTATCAAAGTCGGAACCAAACTGGAACTAATCGTATAGCCCTATACGCATACAAAATGTTACATGTTGATGTATGCATTGTAGATGCATATTTTTGAATGAATGTGGAACACTACAGAAGCGTCTAGATATCAGGAATTAACGACCTTGTGCGAGAGAAGGGTGGGCCGCAAGTGTTTTGTTATAGTCGATACGACGTCATTATCATTGCATGCTGTTGCGTCGTTTCCTGCAGTTCCGGATCGCCAGCGGTATTCGGTCGGCGGCGCCGTGGAAAGTGGCCGCGCGTGCACCCAGCAGTGGCCTCTGCGGGCCGCGCTCCACTCTCGCCCATCCCGGGACGGAAACGGGAACGGCTGTGACCCAGTGTGGTCGGCAGAGTGTCCGCAGACGTGGCCGAGCGGCGGCACCGAGCGGCCGGACCGGGCGCATCGCAGCCTGGACACAGCGGCATGGGCGGAGCACCGTGTCACACCGCACACGGCGCACCTCGTGGCGCAGCTCGTGGTTCCAGCGATTTCGACGTGTTTGGTCTTGTGCTTCAGTGCGTTTGGGGTGTGTTGTGTGACTTGTAGCGTGCGTCGAGTGCGTTGACGCGGCGGCAGTGTGTGCGCACTGTGCGTGTGCCCGCCGGAGTGTGTGTGCTGTGGCGCGGAGGGCTCGGAAGTGCTGTGCGCTGAACCCGGAAGACCGCCCTGGAGACGGGCGGCGCTTATCGCCCGGTAGGGGAAGTTGGGGGAACGCCGAATACTTTTTTTCTGACGCCCGTAGCACGCAAGGTAGACAACATAAGCTATTCTTGTTGGCGTCATTCGAGAGGCCAGTCTTTTGTCTTTCAAACATACCAGGCGCATTTGATGAATTCGCATACCGTTAAGCGCAAAAACTAAAAATATCAAAGAACTGACTTTTTCGGCGTTGCCCCGGACTGCGGGGAAAGCCGAAAATGGGATAAATGATCTACGAGGAATGCCGACATTGATGTTTTGCCAATTTATCTCAAACTTTATCCAAAATTCATCAAAGCTGACACGCGTTTTAAGAGCTTGAGGACGCTTGGTGCACAGTGGAAGTTATAATTGTGTGATATAATAAGAAAATGCCAGGTAAATCATTCCTTATAGGTAACAGGCCGTTGTGCCGGCTGAAAGTGTATTTTGTTTGACTAAAAATACGCGTTGCTATTCTACAGCAGTAAAGTCCACGTAGCGTGCTTTAACGTGCGTAATTGCACGTTTTCGGCATTACCCCAGCCAGCCATACTTTCATTTGCAGGCCCATAACTTTTAAACGTGCTGTATAAATTTCAAATAGGCAGCACACTTATGCAAAGACATGCTGAAGATTACTTGACCGAATTGGCCAGACAAACGGTAGCATAATGAGTAAGAAATGCAGCTTCAAAGGCGCATGTAGTACAAGGGAAACGTACCTTGAAAACGCTTTTGGCGCCCTCACAGCCGAAGTATTCCAAATGACGACTCGTAACAAACATGCGATAATTGTAGTCACTTAAGCTTCAGACCATCACTGAGACGTGGCATCCATGTCGTACGGTTTTAGAAATATCTCGAATTTCGGCTTTGCCCCAACTCCGGCATTGCCCCAACTTCCCCTATATCCGAGCCGGCCCTCGCGTGTCGTGTCACCTGACGGTCTCGACGGCGTGACGGCTGCTGGGCCCGCCGCCGGACACTAAATACGCAGCGGCCGCTGGAGCGGGCCCGCGCCGCCCGCCTCCGCCGGCGCTCCGGTTTCCAGGCCGGGCGCGCCGCGGCGAATAATCGGGCTGATGCGGCGGGGGTGTGCGCGCGGCGGCGGCGGCCGGCGCCGGCAGACATGAGCCGGGGGCGGGCGGTGCCGCCGGCGCTGCCGCTGCTGCTGCTGCTGGCTGCGGGAAGACTCGGCGCGCAGCAGGTGGCCCGCAGGGAGATAGTGATCGGCACCCGACTGGGCCGCCTCCAGGGCAGGCTCGAGTATGCCGAGACGTTCAACAGCGTCGGCGGCAGCCGCTACTACTACGCCTTCCGAGGGATCCCCTACGCCCGGCCCCCGATCGGCGACCTGCGCTGGGCGGTGAGTGTGCAGGGAGGGGAAACGTACCGGACAATGGATGTTCAGAAGGACCTGCTTGTTTTTCTATTTAATATTTAGAGAGACGCTCAAATTATGTGCCTTATTGACGGTGAACGTGCATAGAGATGTTTGCCATTCCATATTTAGCCAATGTCCTTTCCCAATGAAGTGGGTTCGTCTCGAGTCGGTATTTATGCTTAATCGTTCGTTAAATTATCATAGTCATGTAAAATGCTTTTCACACAATCGTTATATATTCCAGAATGTCAAAACTCCATTTTCCACGAGATCACCAGCCGCATTCATTTTCTTTAGCATCACGCGGCCTATTTTCTCACATGCATCTTACTACGGGGATGCAAGTCAATATCGAACCCATTACATTATCCCCCACGGACAAAAGTTTCCGTCCCGGAAACAAAAATGGCTTGAGACAAGAAAAATGGCATACACAGAACACACATAGCATACTCGTACACAAACAGAGGCAAACTAACGTGGTATAGGGCCATCACTTGTCTGTGCGGCGTATGACAGGCACAAGTGGCCACTAAAGCCTGTCTGGTTGCCGAATCAAGCGGCCTGACCGAGTTCGTGACAGATGTGACACCCCTGGAGTTGGCCTCCCAATTGTCTGCTGCCGGGATGGGTTTATATGTCGGCCGTGCTCACTAGTAGGTCCCTCATGGGACGCGGGATCGTTCACGGTCTGGTCGCCAGTCAAGGCACGGCCGTTCCCTCTGAGGTGACACTGGGGTGCTGGATCCTGTCGCTGAGTAACCGGAGGCTGACTGCGGCAAAACACCCGGGTTGGGTAAACCGGGGTAGCCCCGTGGGGATGCTCTGGACGGCGCGCATGGCACGGCTTAAGTCGATTATGGTGCACCGTCATTTGCGTCACGCCCTCCTCACGCACTATCCTGTACGTCCAGTTCCGTCGTTTTTCCACCACTCTGTACGGTCCGGTCCATCGGGAAGAGAGCTTTCTCGCTTCTCCTGCCTTAACTGAATTCTGACGCAGCCATACGAGGTCACCCGGGGCGTACGTATGCTCGACGAGGCGAGCGTCGTGTTTGATCTTATTTTTATCGTGCGCGGCAACGCTAGCTGCGTGCAGCTGCTGATCTGTGCGCGTGAGGGTACGCTGTAGACCCATCACATACTCCAGAGTGTCTCGGGGTACTCGCTGGCCTTGCGAGTCGCCACCACCATCAATGACCGCGCGATAACGCAGTGCGGTTGGCAGTGGCGCAGGTCGGCCAAACACACACTCGTACGGCGATAGGCCAGTGGCGGCGTTGGTATTGGCGTTGAAAGCCAGCACCGCGGCGCTGAGGAAGCGAGACCACTGCCGTTGTTCCTCTGCGGTCAGCTTAGCCACCGTATCCATCAGAAATCGATGGCTGCGCTCACAGTAGCCGTTTCCTTGAGGATGGTAGGCCGTCGTGGTGCTTTGTGACATGCCCAGTCGTTCATAGAACATTTTTGTGACATTTCCTACCAGGTTCTTACCCTGATCAGAATGGATTGTTTTGGGCACACCAAAAGATCCCACGACTCGATCCATCAGCACCTCGACTATCTCTGACGCCTCCTGCGTTTTCAGTGGAAACGCCCAAACAAAACGTGTGAAGGCATCGATGCACGTCAATACGTATTTGTACCCGTGTGGTTCACTGGTAGGCAGTCCTGAGATTATGTCAATATCCAGCCGGTCGAAGAACTCTGCCGCCTGCAGAGACCCGAGCGGAGCCTTCGGTGGGTGCGGAGGGTCCTTTCGGCGCGCACAGATGACACACTGCTGACAGAACGTCTTCACGTCAGCTTGCATGCCGGGCCAAAAGAACTGGCGACGGAGCGCGCTTTCCAGCTTCGCGGCTCCCTGGTGTCCACCTCCGAGACCGCTGTGCTGGGACTCCATCAGATCGTGTCGTAAATGCTGCGGCACGACGATCTGCAAGCACAAAGGCGCGTCTCTGAGAGGCTGCACCCGCCTGTAGAGAACCGGACCTTTAACTACCAGACGCTTCCACTCTCTCAGAAGCTGAACAGCTTGCGGCGAGCGCAGCTGGCCGGTCCTCGGCTTTTGCTTTCGTTTTTTCCACACCAGCATCTCTCGAATGCCCTCATCTCGGTCTTGTTCTCTCTGGAATTCGGACATGGTGACAGGGGTCACACTGGCACTTGTGCCTGCCGTGGACACAGCAGCCGCTGTGGAAACCGGGGCTGGCACCTCCCGCACCTGGGAATGACTGTCATCGCTGCCAGCTTGCGCTGTAGCCGCAGATTCAAGTGTGTCGTCATTCAGTTGGTCATCTGCGACCGGGACACAGACCCACCGATAGCGCTGCTCTGGATCGGCCGCTGTGTGCGGATACCGCGACAGCGCGTCGGCGTCATTGTGCAGAGCGCCACGGCGGTGCACGATATCGAACTCCATCTCTGACAGCTGCAGCACCCAGCGAGCCAGCTGTCCCGTGGGGTCCTTCATGTTGAACAGCCATTGTAAGGCGGAATGGTCAGTTCGCAAAAGGAACCGACGGCCGAGAAGGTATTGGCGGAAGTGGCTGGTTGCCCAGACTACGGCCAGTAGCTCGCGTTTAGTGACGCTATATTGCCGCTCAGCTTTCGTCAGAGCACGGCTGGCATAGGCAATCACTCTGTCACCCTGCATCAGGCATCCTCCGAGGGCAGACCCGCTGGCATCCACATCGAGGGTGAATGGGGGCGACTCGTCACTGAACACCGGCAGTGCGAGGACTGGAGGAGACACCAGCGCTGCTTTCAGCCGATCAAACGCCGCCTGCTCCTCTGGTCCCCAGCTAAAGCGGCGGTGTTTCTCTGTCAGTTTCGTCAGTGGCTTAGCCAGTGCTGCGTATCCACAGATGTGATGACGCAAGTAGCCGCACAAGCCCAGAAACACTCTGACCTGTTTAGGATTGGTCGGAGCGGGCCACTGCTGAATGTCCCTGATCTTCTCAGGATCACATTGCACTCCAGCCGCACTGACCCTGAAACCCAGAAAACTGACCTCTTTCTGGCACAGCTGTAGCTTCTTCAGCGACACCGTCAGGCCGGACCTCTGCAGTGCTGCGAGGACCGCTTCCAAATTGGTGTGCATCTCATCCAAGGATTTTGCCACAATCATGACGTCATCAAAATACTGAATGGCCGTCTCCGGAGGTACATCAGACAGCACTAGCCTGAGCGCCCGATTGAAGGAATGTGGAATGCCCTGAATTCCGTACGGAGCTGTGGTATACCGAAAAAGGCCAAACTCCGTCGCGATAGTGGTTTTAGCTCGGTCCTGATCAGCCACTGGAAGCTGGTGATAGGCACTTTTCAAATCCAGTGATGTAAAGTACCTATACTGCGCCGGCGAGTCTTTGTAGACACGTGTCCATACGGGGTATAACCTGGACCGAGGGGATTGTTATGCTGTTCAATCGTCGGAAGTCTCCACAAATTCGGATTTGACCCCCATTCGCGCGTTTAACCAGAACCAGCGGAGAAGCCCACTCGGACTCAGATACTGGCTCCAGCACCCCTTTAGCCACCAAATCGTCGAGCTGTGATTTGACCTCCCCAGCTAGATGACCTGGTACAGGTCGAGGACCCTGAAAAACGGGTGGGTGGTCGCCGGTCAGAATTTTGTGTTCGGCGACATGGGTGCGTCCCAGTCCGGTGAAGACCTCCCGGTACTTTGTGAGCAGGGCCGAGAACTCTGACTTTGATGGCTCCTCCAGGTGTGCCACAGCTTGGTCCGGACGAAACTCTGATTCGGCGACTGCCCCATCACAGAACTCGCTCTCGTCCAGTGACTCAAAATCTGCGATTTTTGTTCCCTTGTACAGCGTGACGGGTTTGTCTGACAGATTGCTGAGCCTGACGGGTACAGTATTCTGTTTCACAGTGACGGCTAAACGTGCCACACACAGATCCGTTGTGTCCGCGAATTCTGCGGCACGCTCCACCATACCGGTCAGCCCCCGCTCACTGTCACACTCACCTTTACAGCACAGTGTGTGAGTAGGCTCGGTAACTCGGTCGCATTTTTGTACAGATACGTTAGCGGACAAATCATCTCGCTGCTGGCCGGCACCACAATCGTGCGACCAATTATCACAGCCCCTGTTCGCCGCCACTGGAGATGTCCCTGGTCCCCGGATCGTGGTCGAGCCACCATAGGTACCGTCTGCCCCTGTACGGTCATTGTCCCGTTATAAACGTCTATAACGGCCCGAGAAGCTGTCAGGATATCTGCACCGAGCAGACAGGGCTCGCACAGGGTCGTGGCCACATACACACATGTGCGTTGTGTAAACAATCCCAGCTGAATGTCCACATATGCACGGCCGATTATCCCGGGGCAGAGTTCATTATTAGCCAGCTTCACTGGTCGTTCCGGGGGCAAAAGATGAGCGTCATCGGCCAACAGCTCTCGTCGAATTACGGTATTATCGGCACCGGTATCGCACAAGGAGAGACAATCTCGACCATTGACGGATATGTGAATGTACCGACCTGGTAACGGTGTTTTCGCCTCCGGAGCTGTTGTCGTGGTGTGCCTTACTGCTGCTGTTGCGGCGGCGGCGGCGGCTGCGGCTGCTGAGTCGGCAGCGGCTCTGGCCGCGGCGGCGGTGCGAGTTGCGGCGGAGGCGGCATCCACTGCGGCGGTGACGGCTGCAGCAGCCGCTGCTGCTGCTGAAGCTGCTGCTGCATCGACATTGGCGTCCTGTCGCCGACATCGGGCCATGACAGAGGGGCCACGGTCGCTGATCTGGTTGCAGTCTGCCTCGGGCCCCTCGGGACAGACTGACGGCCGTTTCCCAAGCGCCCACGAAGACGGCCGCGGACACGGGGTTGCATGGCCGGTCCTCGGCAAACCGTGCTGAGATGGCCTCGCTTCTCACACCGGCCGCAAATATCGCTGCGGAATGAGCAGACGTTGCGTGTGTGACCCGTCAGACCACAGACGTAGCAGGTGACAGACGGGCTTGCGGTTTCCTGTCGTGCAGATGTGTCGGCGGTGCTGCTCTGGGCTCGATGCACCCCGAGCGGCTCTGGCCTCACCGACAGGTCGGCTCGTTCGAAGGCTCGGATGCGTTCCACAGCTTTCTCCAGATTGTCAGCACCGTCCTTGATGAGGTCACGCTGGTACACAGCGGGGAGAAGCCGCTGGAGGTGAATCCAGGTCATCTGGTCCTTGTGCACCTTGTCGGTGATGGTGGGGTAAGCCAGCGGGATCAGCTCCCCGAGGGCTAACAGGGTACGTCCCACATTACCATTGTAGCACACAGCCTCGAGCTGGCGTGTCGCTACCAGAGGGTCCGGTGTCCCTCCTAACAGTTTCACGACGTCATCGGAAACGGATTCGAGTGTGACGGGCGCGGAGATGGCGGCGGCTTGGCGCACACAATCCTTCACCTCACCAGATACGAAGAAGCGTAAATTCGTTACAAGTTTCTCGGCATTCCATTTCTTCAGGCGTCCATATACGCAGTAGTCTTCCAGCCAGTTTTTCCACTGCTGGACAGTCCCAAAGCTGAACGGTGGAATCGTCGGGAGCTCGGACATCTTGAGAGAGTATCCCACCGCTGCCACCACTGAAGTGGGTTCGTCTCGAGTCGGTATTTATGCTTAATCGTTCGTTAAATTATCATAGTCATGTAAAATGCTTTTCACACAATCGTTATATATTCCAGAATGTCAAAACTCCATTTTCCACGAGATCACCAGCCGCATTCATTTTCTTTAGCATCACGCGGCCTATTTTCTCACATGCATCTTACTACGGGGATGCAAGTCAATATCGAACCCATTACACCAATGTAGAAAGGTAGTGATGCAATGGTGCTGGTCGTGATTATCTCACACGAAAGCGCTGCGCCATAGTCCATACCTAGTCAGCATGGTATGCCCCCACCCACGGCACCGTCACCTTGGCTCGCTGAGGCGCAGTAAGTAGGGGCCGTTTTCCTCGTGGAATGTCATGACGGGCGAGTGGGCCGACCCGGCGCGGCGTCATCCCCCCGTGGGCCGCGGGGCCGTCTTCTCAGCACTGACCTGGGCCAGGGGGATGGCAACTCGCATCGCTGACTGATCTGTTTTTTTTTTTTTCCCATTTATTGATTCCGTTCCGAATGAACCATCGGTTTAATGCGGCTGCTAATTCACGTCGCGAAGGTTCAATAATAATATTTTGACTTTTGAACAATAAAATATAAATCATCCACCAAATGATGAGTGGCAAAATGATCTGCTACCTGTAATTGGCTGCTCACTGGTATCGATTTAGCGAACAATTCGTGGGTATTGGTTGTAAATATATTGATCGTCGGCAGCGTTCTCAATACCTATGCAATGGATAGCTTTCGTCGTAAAAGGCAAAACAAGTTTGCTGGAGTCAGCCGTTTCATGTCTTGCTCGTGTTTAGGACGTCCAATGAATGACAGCATCCCTTGGGAATAATAATTTGTTGTTGCATACTTAGCGTGATTCATACACAAAAGCTGTTTTATTTGGGGTTCCTTCCTGTGCGTTGCGTCAGCTCCATGATATTTAAACAGTGAGTTTGTTATGTTGGACCTGACCTGGCATTATGCCCGCATACCTATACATAGTATCGTTACGCTTGTCTATATTCGGTTAAGATATTTTGACTGCATGGAACAAAAGGAGCGGCATTTCAGTGCATGATCTGTGCACTGCTCCGGGAAGATTCTGTCGTGACATCTTCCTTTTACCGGGCTGCTTTACGGCGTGTGTGGTTTTTCTGGATGCGTCCGATTTCAGCGATTTCAGCGTCAGAGCGACGCGTGTGAATTTCCTTATCTCTGCAGTACCTACAGAGCTCACATCCATTCAGCGCTGTTTGCCGGGACTTCAAATAACAAGCCGGGTCACACGGTTATTACGTCTTGATGAATGGGAACACATTGCAGCTCTCACAGCATTACGTGGCGTGTTGTAACAATAATCGTTTAGTAAATACATTGACGAACACGTCTACAGGCTGCAATAGGCTGTTCACAAACATTGCCGAAGTGTCCGCACGAAACGTCTTCTCATTTCTAGTAAATCATTTTAGTGGAGTGCCTGTGTCACTCAAAGTTATATTATGTAATACAGGGTGACACAAAAAAAAACGGTCATCACCAAATTTCGAATAACTTCGGAAGTTTTATTCAGATCATCACCAAACTTCGGCCACTTAAGGTCACGCCTATGTAGCATACATCCACCAAGTTTCAAGTCTTCACTACGAATACTTTTAGTACAGTGTGTGTTTTACTGACGCTCCACAATGTGCTCCAAGTGAGCGCCACGGCGCTGCAGGGCGTAGGCACACTTGCATCCGGCGGGCAAAGTTGTCGATAACCCGATGGCTGTGCACTTTACAGAGTGCAATGGCCTCTGGAGACAGTGCTTAGGGGGTGTGCTACCCCTGAAACGTTATTCTTATCGGGTTATCGACAACTTTGCCCGCCGGATGCAGGTGTGCCTACGCCCTGCAGCGCCGGGGCGCTCACCTGGAGCACATTGTGGAGCGTCCGTAAAACACACACTGTACTAAAAGTATTCGTAGTGAAGACTTGAAACTTGGTGGATGTCTGCTACATAGGTGTGACCTAAAGTGGCCGAAGTTTGGTGATGATCTGAATAATACTTCCGAAGTTATTCGAATTTTGGTGATGACCGTTTTTTTTTGTCACCCTGTATATGCAGAAGGCAGAGGCCCGACACGGTCTGTCCCTTACCCTTGCCCTGCAATGTTGGCGAACCGCCACCCGCTTTAGCCCCATCCAGGTCAGCTGATAATGTGGATTGTGCACCCTACCCGACCCACCAGCATTACCACTACCAGCAGCGGTAGCAGCGGGCAGAGAGCGGGCCTCAGCCCACATACCGACGCCAAGGCCTCGTCGGAACCGGGTCACAAACGGCGCCGGAACAGCCGGCCGGCCCACTGACGGAGAGTCAGCGTCACACTGGCATCACCGGGTCACAACGGGTCACACTGGTATCACCGGGTCAGACTGTGGGTATCACCGAGTCACAAACGGCGCCGGAACAGCCGGCCGGCCCACTGACGGCAGGGGCGGATCCAGGAAAACTCCAAGGGGAGGGTCATGAATCGAAGTGGTGCCCCTACCTATACCCAAAATTAAAAACTCAACGGATTTCGTCCACTTCATTTTGGTGGTGCCCCCATTATCAGTTTTTTTTTCTTTTTATTTTTATTTTTAGTCAGTATCTTAACTCTTAGCCACAACCACATTTACCAATTGTAAGCAAGTATATATGAATGTGCTATGTGTGTATATGTTGTGGACGCTGAGTAGTGAGTACTTACCAGAAACGTTATCAGGTAAGCGAATCGTTGTCAGTCCGACGAACTTGACCCTGGCGTCTAAAGGGTCTGTCCTTGACACTTCAGGCTTGTCAGGGGCACCAAAGTCCTTCCAGGGACACCACAAACCTGTCAGGGGCACCTACGGCCTTGTAGGGGCGCCACAGGCCCGCCAGGGGCACCACAGGCCTGCCAGGAAGCAGGGGCACCACAGGTCTAGCAAGTATACACGACAGGCCTGTCAGGGGCACAACGGGCCTGTTGGGCCCATGGGCCATGAGCACCCCTAGGGGCAGGGGCACCACAGTCCTTCCAGGGGCACCGCAGGCCTGTGAGGGGCACCAGCGGCCTAGCAGGGGCACCAGTCAACACAGGCCTGCCAGGGGCACCAGAGGCCTGCCAGGAGCACCACCGACCTCGCAGGGGTAACTTGGGCCTGTCAGGGGCACCACGGGCCTGTCGAGAGGCACTTCAGGCTTTTCAGGGGCACCATAGTCCTCTCCGGGCGCAGGGGTAGCAGGGGCACCAGAGGCCTAGCAAGGGCACCACGGGCCTGTCATGGGCACCTCAGGCCTGTCATGGCCCAGGGACACCACAGTCCTTCCAGGGGCACCACAAGCCTGTCAGGGGCACCAGAGGCTTAGCAAGGGCACCACAGGCCTGCCAGGGGCACTACAGGCCTAGCAAGGGCACCACTGGTCTATCAGGGGCACCACGAGCCTGTCATAGCCAGGCATCTCAGGCTTGTCAAGGCCCAGGGGCACCACAGGTCTGTGAGGGGCACCAGTCAACACAGGTCTGCCAGGGGCGCCACAGACCTGCCAGGGGCACCAGAGGTCTGCCAGGGGCACCACCGGCCTCGCAGGGGCACATTGGGCCTGTCAGGGGCACCACAGGCCTGCCAGGGGCGCCACAGGCCTAGCAAGGCACCACTGGCCTGTCAGGAGCACCACGAGCATGTCATGACCGGGCACCTCAGGCTTGTCAGGGCCCAGGGGCACCACAGTCCTTCCAGGGGCATTACAAGCCTGTCAGGGGCACCAGAGGCCTAGCAAGGGCACCACAGGCCTGCCATGGACACCACAGGCCTGCCAGGGGCACCACCGGCCTTGCAGGGGCGCCTCAGGCCTGTCAGGGGCACCACGTGCCTGCCGGGGACACTTCAGGCTTGTCAGGGGCGTTACAGTCCTGTCAGGGCCCAGGGGCAGCAGGACCGTGGTGTCCCTGCTAGGCCTGTGGTGCCCCTGGAGGTCCTGTGGTGCCCCTGTCAGGACTGTGATACCCCTGATAGGCCGGTGGTGCCCCTGGCAGGTCTTTGGGCCCCCGGGCCTCAAGGGGGGGCCATGACCCATGTGACCCCCCCCCTTGGATCCGCCACTGACTGACGGAGAGTCAGCGTCACACTGGCATCACCGGGTCACAACGGGTCACACTGGTATCACCGGGTCAGACTGTGGGTATCACCGGGTCACTAACGGCGCCGGAACAGCCGGCCGGCCCACTGATGGAGAGTCACTGCGGGTAGCTCCGGACTCTGCAGGTCACTTTTTGGGTATCTCCGGGCCACACCGGGTCACACTGGACATCTCCGGGCCACAACGGGTCACTTTGGGTATCTCCGGGTCACACCGGGTCACCGCGGATATCAGGGGATCACGCTGGGTCAGTGTGGCTTTTTCATAGCGACTGTGGGTACACCCACATCGTGGGCATCGTAGGTTATGTATGCTTCTTCTCATGTTCTCTAGTTTCACAATTCACATGCAGATGCTTTTTTCTTTTCTTTTTTGTTATGCCTTATTGCGTTAATTTGTTCATGCCAGGGCGATCAGAAAGACATTCCAGGATGACAAGATGGCTTCAGGCTTGCGCATTTGTGGAAACGATCATGTTTTAAATGTACAACATTTAACAGCCCGTTTTTCGAGGGAGAGAGAGAGAGAGAGAGAGAGAGAGAGAGAGAGAGAGAGAGAGAGAGAGAGAGAGAGAGAGACCAGACGACGTGGGCTACGTAATGCTGAAATAAGCTTGCGAATGGAATAATCACATCGACCATCGTGACCTTTCTGTGTCACGCTGAACCAGTTATCTACACTTAGTCTCGATGATTTTCTCCTAACCCTCAATGATAAAAACGCAATGTCACAGTTGGATACATTTTGTCGCCTTGACATATTTAGAGCACCTCGTCACGCTTGACATAGTCTATAGGAGGCTTGCTCGTCATTCCGTGACCAAACATGCCCCACAATAGGTACAGTCCACAGCAGAAGTAATGTGGGGTTTCAGTCATGGGTATGTTCTGCTTCTGAAGCTTAGGAACGATTAACCAGACTACAATGAAACTTTGAATGTAGCTTATATGTATTGTCACCTTTGCAGCTGCAACTTTAGCTATTGACATCTTCTTTTCGATCACTCCGCATTAAACAATCGCCAGTCAAAGCCAACCGTTGAGATTGGTAAAACCCTACATTACTTTAGCGGTTGGCTGTACTATGCAGAAAGTTTGGCGTGAGACGCATTTTGTCGCATCGTGGGCATCCCTATGTGGTACGTTTAAAACGAGCTAACGTACAGTAGGTCTACTAAAAAAGTCCCCCGCTCCAGAGGCGGCCGGCCGGCCGAACCCCCGGATTCCAGCCCCGACTCTATTGCGCAGGCCGCGGCAGTGACACGGGTCAGGTCGCGGCGCCCGGCGAGTGGGTCAGTTGGCGGCGGCCGGCCATGGAGTGAGGACGCCGTGTGTGGGGCGCAGAGATGCCGCAGTGCAGAGCCGGGGAAGATAGTGACTCTGCACGATGCCGGAAACGATGCCGGAAACGATGCCTTTGTGATCTAAATTAAACACCTGCACTGCAGTGCATATCCTCCATTGCCCCATTCCTATTATATCATAATCCTTCAATAATCCTTAATGACCATTCAACGCAAGCAAGCAAACAAAACAACCCGTTTAGTGGCGACATCATCTCGGATAAAAAAGCGACAGTGATGATTAGAATTGACTTTGCGCGAAGGCAAATCGAGGGGTATATATGTATCATATGCCGAGTATTTTATTCCCATCTAGCAAATTAAGATTGGGGATCTTGTCCAACAAGTCAGCGGCCGTTCTAGACACAGATAAATGCTTTGTTTTCGGTCGCATCATTATCTGCAATAATTCGAAGCGAGGTTTAACCCTCGCCGGCTGAGAAGAAGGGGTGGGTGCCGCCACCATGTATTTTTTTCTTTTGCGGTAGCTCAAAGCACACTGATGATAGAAGGCTGACATTTCATATGCCTTACATTTGATTCAAGCCGGATCATTTGAAATCAACCACGTTTTCATGTCAGGTCACTTAACTATGACGTCTTAAGTAAACCTCTGCAGACTGCACGGTTGTCGGTTATAAAATGATGCAAATCCGTAATGCACTTAGTGTCATATAAGCATAATGGGAAAATATGGAATCTGCTAATTTGGCGTCGGAAATGAGCTAAAACTATACCTCACCCTCACGCACATGAAATCGTGACTTCATACATTCTTGGCAAGGTTTAATGCTTCGCTTTTGCATTGTTCACCTTGCGTGACGGAGTGCTCGTCAATAGGAGTGCTTGTCAATAACTCCCGATCAAAATGAGCTAGCCAGTATGGACAGCCATCAATGGACTCTGCAAGACTGGTCGAATCAAATGTTATGCAGCATGTCCTCCTTTCAACAGCTTCGTTACCTGTGTTGCCCTAACATGACATTGACCTAAACATCCTAATTCCTAAATTGCTTCACCTAAGCAAAAAGGCATATAAATCGACGCGTCTGAGAACAGAAAACACGATTGTATCGAAATGACGAGAATGCGACCTTTTTTGCGAAGTTATTCACCAAAAACCGATCCAATGCCTTGGGGCCCTTGGTCACTGATATTATTTTAAGATTTCAAATGATCCATTTTTCCCGCCTAAGTCTTTCAATTCAAGGTCATAACACCAGGTCACGTCAAGTGACCTTACCTCAAGGAAAGTTCCTGTGCTCATCATATATAAATACATCGACTAACCGATCGCTTTAGAACCTTCAGCGATTTCAATGGGCAACAGTATATGTATTTGAAACGTTTACTTTGCAAGTTTGGCATTGCTGACAGAAAGGTCGGGTCAATTTTGAGATCGCTAAAGTCAATGGGAGAAAGTTGAACTGCGCTTTTTTTGACGGAACGCATAATAAACACTCTGAAAACATGTGGTGCCTGATGAGATACAATACTGAATGAGAAAATTGTTTGTTTTGTTGGGAGCCATCTTTTTCGGTCTGAGAAGCCCCTTGCAGAGCTATGACATAACTATGCTCTGGTGTAGTAATTTGGTTGTGCGAGCCAGCGACAGTGATCTGCGGACTCCGGAAGCGTGACTGTTCCCGTGGGACGATTGCCCTGTCGGGCGGTCCAGCCGTCTCCCCAACGGTAACCCGAAGAGGGTTATGTGTCTTGGAATGGAACCGACATCAACTACAGGTTGGCTGGTGGGGTGACCTCCAGTCCAGAGAGGGAAGCATGAAGACAAGGGGCGATGCGGATTGGTTTTTCCTGAGGATAGCGAGGACGGAAGGAATCTAGCACCCTTGACCCTTCCTTATTCTGAATGTATCTCAGGCTGTTAAATCTCCTAAGCGTTTTTTTTTTCTCGACATCGTCAAGGTGTCATTAATAAAAATATGAAATCCGGGAGGATAAATTAAATATAGAAATTGTGGCCAACAGAACATTATCAGTTGCGTTCAACATACTCGTAAGCATGATCACACCCCCAGCTTACACATGAGCCATGTGATAAATATTTTTGATAGACATGCTTAAGTTATGAAATCATCTAAAGTGTTTGTAAAGTTTCACGATACGGATCTAATATCCTGCTATCCATCATGACCATTTCTGGTCAGGTCATGTCTTTGAACATAGGCCAAATTCTTCAAATGGCCTCCCTCGCCGGCAAAGGGAGGGAGGGTTGATGCAAACCCCCCCCCCTCCCTAAGGTTTTTCGCGAATAACTCGCGTAAAAAGCGGCCGATCGCGACGAAACTTTCAGTACCCTCGCATTGATAAATTTTACACCTACCCTGAAAATTTCATGACCCTGACCCAAATGACCTTTGACCATCTGAATCACCTGAAGGTCAGGTCAGGTCATTGACCTTTGGTGACCTCGGTTCACTTTTTCGAGTTTTACATGTTTCTACGCTAGATTTTGGAGCTGAATTCGAATTTAGCAACCATTTGAACATTTACGAAGTAGTTTTGGTGCCTTCGTAACATGTTACGAAGCTGTCAGGGGCGGATGACAGCTATTACGAATACCCGTCGTGACCCCTACCGGTTGACCTGACCTGACCTGACCCGACCTGGTCTAAATGCTTTAAGACATCATCTCTGATCAAAACTACACGATATTCGTGATCAGCACCCCGGAAAACCCCATAGCAGCCACACTTTACGACTTTCTAACAGGTCCCCATTTTCCCGATTTTCGGGTCATTGACCTGACCTGGAAGGTCACCCGATGACCTAGGACCTTAAAATTGGGTATCATCGGCTTCCTCTCGTGACGGGCAACACGCTCGTTTTTTCCGCGAAGCTCTAGCTCAATCAGGGGAAGCGCGAGGGGGGGGGGTCGTGCCCCCCCCTGTGCCGTCGAAGGATGCAAAATAGCCTGTGCCGGCGAGGGTTGAAGATCACTTTTGATTCATTCTAGGCGTTTTGATAAGAGGAACACGAGGCTGGTAAAATTAATTTCATGCAAGTTTAGCTTAAAACTTCTAGTGTTTGTGGAAAAGCAATTGGTTTTCTCATAATACCGATGGTGGCAGTTGCTGTTATTTACGTGCTAAGCCGTTGACCTTAATTAAATCTGACAATATTATTCAGACATAGCGGTAAACGAGCTGCTTGTTGTGTTAGGTTAGACTCTTACGGTCGATTTCAGAGTGGGAAGGATGACAGGAATTAGGGGGAGACAGGGGGCCTGGGCGGGAGTCCTGAGCCTCATGCTCCGCTGGGGCCGAGCCCATCACGTGGATTGGATTGCCCTGACACATGGATAGCCCTGGGCGGTGTTTCACGGCCCCGCGCTGCAGCACGCTGCGCTGCGCTGCCATGCATTGTAGCGGCGGTTGATATGAATTCGGCTCCACGCTAGCGTTACGAGCTTCTGAGTCTGTTGATGTTTCCATGGAAATTGGAAACCCAATGCACCGGTGCGCACAACGCACCCTGTCCAAGCAAAATTTTACCATCGATGACCTCTGGTGACATGACCTTTTGCTCCGAACCGATCTAAAATTGGCTGAAGTATTTTTTTCTTCTTTTTGCTACTTTCGACGCTACTTCGAATACCACTTAAATGCCCAAATTAGTAGAGTCAGACATTTTGTTTTTCTCACAGACAATGACAATACAAAAATAATGTAATATGACCAGACGTTTCGACAACAAAGTGCCTTCGTCAGCGGAAAACAAGATATAGGCTTTACATCGATAAAAAATATATATTTTGTATATATTCTTTATCTTCTATATTTTTTATCGATGTAAAGCCTATATCTTGTTTTCCACTGACGAAGGCACTTTGTTGTCGAAACGTCTGGTCTTATTACATTGTTTTTGTATTGTCATTGTCTGTGAGAAAAACTAATGCCCAAAGCTGAGTTATAAGAATGATGCTCAATCCCCATTTCCCCTCCAACAGGGCATGAGAGTCTAGGCATTCCTGTGGGGCACGGGCTAACAATGACTATCTCATAATCATTGTGGTCATGAACATCTACTGCCATTCTTTAACCCGCGCACCGACGGGGGTCTGCGCCAACTTAGTACCGACGGGGGGGGCGGATGACCGCCCCCCCTGAGATCTCGAGAACGAAGCAAGATAGCGACAAGCGGTAAACGGCATCGGATACGCACGGACAAGGTCTACAATTTTTACTAAGGTCATTTTCAGGTCAGGTCAAAGATGACGTCACAGGGGTCGAAAAAGTCAAAATGGCGGCGCTAGATATGGAGAGGGTTTTTCTCGAATAACTTTCGAAGTAGTCAAGATAGGAACAAACTAAGGGTATCATCGTGATCCTCTCGTCGATCCGCATCGAATGATATATATGTTGACCTGGAAAGGTCAAGGTCAAAGGTTGACCTCAGGTCACGTGACCTCGAGGTCATCATGTATATCATTCGATGCGTCTTGACGAGCTGAACACAATGAGACCATCCGCGCGGCTGTATCTTGTTCCTGTAAGGAGTTATTGGCAAAAAAACCTTTGGTGACCTTTGATGACGTCACATGACCTTACAGCTGCCCAACAGCAAAACAGACCTCAAGGTAGTGAAGGTTGATCGTATGTGAAGTCATGTATGGTATATGGGGCCATTCCGACCCGTTTTAGTGGTAAAAACAGGGAGTTGATTTTTCCCCCATTGACTTATAATGGGGAGGTCGCGAAATTGACCTGACCTTAGGTCACCGACATCAAAATTCCGAGATAAACAAATTGTAGCTACTAATGACCTAATAACATCCTGCGACTTTCAAAGGCCTCCGACATCTACTGTAGCTCTGGCACGGTGACAAAGTTGCAAAAAAGTGACTTGAGGTTGGGTCATTCAAAGTGACCTGGTGACCTGACCTTAAAAGTTAAGAGGTTCAAACTTGCACACCATGTGTAAAATTGATGAGAGAATAGTCATACCAAATTTCGCGGCGCTACGCGCCGCGGTTTTCCCGCTATCCGCGAAAAACCTCAGGGGGGGGGGGGCGGATATCCGCCCCCCCCCGTCGGTGCGCGGGTTAACACCGGTTTCGCTGCGCTGAGCGGTGGCCGTCTCGTTTGTTGGATTCTACAGCTGGCTGGCGGAAAGCGTTACCGGCCGCCCGTCCACCGCCCGCGGGCCGGACCGAGCGATCCCGCTGGCCCTACCTGACCTGAGCCCGGCGCGATATGGGACGGGCAGACGGGGGTTCGGCTCAGCGAAGGCAGCGCCCACTGGTGCTGGGGACTTTTTTAATAGACCTACTGTACATGTAATATAATTGTGGGAAAGCAGCACGAGCGTTGTAGAAAAAGGAAGCAGCCGTTTTAGTCGGCATTCCTTTCTCCACATGGCGTTGGAATGAACACAGAAAATGAATTCACTAGATCTCCCTAAGCGTGGCTATCTCATCTGATGTCTGTGGTGATATGATCCAATGTAGCGATATTCCGGTGGATGTGAGCCACCCGCTGTGCTCTCCCCGGTCGGCGGGGTGATGAGGGCGCTCCTCGGCAGGCGGTCCCTGACCGGGCGGGCGGCTGCTGGCTGGGCGGTTAGGGCGCTCTGGAGGCAGGCGGCCCCTGACCGAGCGGTTAGGGCGCTCTGGAGGCAGACGGCCGCTGACCGGGCAGAGGAGTCGTGCCGGCCGACCCGGTGGGTGTCCGACCGATCCGGCCCGCTGACCCGTGGGTGACCGGTGGGCGGTGCGTGGCGCGCGGTACCTATATACCACCCGGGCGGCCGGACGGCGCTCTCCTCCGGCCGTCACGAGCTGTAACGGTCTCAGATAGTCCGGGCCGCCGCTCAGCTCGTCTCCGAGACAGGCAGAGCTCCGGTAATGGAATGCGCGACAGGCTGCCCGACTCCCATCAGCGAGCGCTGCCCGTCCGCTCTGTTGCCTTCATTACGTCTGTCGTGGGGTGGAATGCGGTCACTGTGAGAGGCTCACTCATGTGACTGAGTATGCAAAGTAAGGCCTATATTCTCAGGGCCTGCCTGTGGGTGACTTCCTTCCGGTAGGTGAATAGGGAGAATCCTCGCCTATGTGGAACGGATCCGCGGGGAAGTGGCCGTTTTTGCACGCCCTGCTGACCGCCCTGACTGCCGGGTGGTTACACGTGCATAATGCCTAACCACGGAGCGTGGAGTCTTATAATGGGCCGCTAACCACCCGACCCGGACTGCTGCCTCCGGTAATGAATGGCGGTCTCGCCCGTTTACCGTTCGGCAGCATTATTCGAACTCCGAACCCAAGAATGTGGTAGGAGGGAAATACTGGGAGGCTGGAAATGAAGCATAGTTTGTAAGAAGTACCGTGAGGCGGACGTGACGTATGTTTGCATAACAGTGATTTGAGGTCTGTACTTCAAGAATTTGTAACGCTAGTGTAGAAGAATCCTATGACTACTACAAAAAGACAACGTCTTTTCTTTACTATTTTACAATATATATTTGCGTCGCGATGCGCCTGTATGCTTAACACTACTGTGTGACGCTATGATCGTAATGTTACACGGTCTGACGGTATGCCTTACCGCCCTATGTGACGGTATGGTTGCTCTCCACTGCTATATGTGACGGCATGGCTGTCACTCCAGAGTTATGTGACGGTCTGCTAGTGACGCCGCTTTATGACGCTATGCGTGTTTTTGCCCCCTCAGGAGCCGCGGCCGGCAGAGAGCTGGTCGGGCACCCTGGACGCCCGCTCGTTCCGCGACTTTTGTCCGCAATATGACGTCAACACGGGCACGGTGGAGGGACAAGAAGACTGCCTCTACCTTAACGTCTTCACGCCCTTCCTGCCAGGTAGATACCCCCGCTGTAAACGTCCAATTATCCTTAAACCTTTGAGCTTTTATTCTCCCGCAAATTACGCAAAATGAACGGTTGAACAAAGTACGGCATCGACAGACAGATGTTTGGACATTGGCGCCGACGCCACTGACCTGCCTTGCTGCAATTAAAGCTATGTCAATTAGCAATTAGCATGCACCTTTTATGAAGCTTCTTGGTTTGTAACGTCAACGTTGAAGGTCTAAACGTAATAGTTAGCAAGGGAAATTGAACCAAGTATCTTGAAGTGTCGACGCAGCCATTCGATAAATAATCTTACTGTCATGAATGATCCCATATCCATTACTTACGACATCTGGCCTGTTCTTTATGTGACCCTACCGTCCTGTGACCGTACCGTCCTGTCCGCTCTGTCGCAGGCCAGCTGTCGGCCGGCAGCGGCGGCGGCGGTGCGCCCGGCGGCGGCCTGCTGCCGGTGCTGGTAGTGGTGCACGGCGGCGACTTTGTGCGCGGCGCCGCCAGCCTGCTGGGCCCCCAGCGACTGATGAGGGAGGACGTCGTGCTGGTGACGCTCAACTACCGGCTCGGCGTGCTCGGTAAGTGGGGACGCGATGCCGCCCAACCGCTACCGGTGGACAAGGGGAAGGCAGAGGGTGCTGGGCTGGGTATTTGTGGGACCAGAGTCTCGAGATTACTGGAGGTATCAATGCTTCGTTTTGAGCGATGCACGCTGGTACACCAGTATTTTACCGTACACACCAACGTTTGCACATAAATATGCAGGCGTCGGTACGAACCGCCGTTTATACCACCGGTGACCACCAGTATCTGTTGGGGCCGGCAGGGTTCCTGAGCAGCGGCTACCCGGAGCTGGCCGGAAACTACGGCCTGCTGGATGTCATCCAGGCGCTCTCCTGGGTCCGGGACGCGGCGCGAGACTTTGCCGGCGACCCGTCACGGGTCACCCTCGTGGGCCACGGCGCCGGCGCCGCCATGGCGCACATCCTGATGCTCTCACCGCGCGCTAAAGGTAATTAGGAGCACAGATGGTGAGACGTGTCTCCGTTTATAATTTTATATACTCACGCTAAGACCAGAGAGCGTATAATGACAGTGAAAAGGAAGACCCAGCCTGTCACTTTTCACAAGTGTTCATCTAGTTACAACCGAATACGTGTTTCTTTAGACAGTGTTTGTGTGTGGACAGGTCTGTTCCAGCGCGTCGTCCTGCAGAGCGGCAGCAGTCTCTGCCCGTGGGCCGTCGAGCCGGAGCCGTTCGACGCCGCCGCCCTGCTCTCCGACGACCTGGACTGCGGACGGGGCGACCGCGACTGTCTGCTCTCCCGGTCCGCACAGCAGCTGGTCAGCGCAGCGCACCGGCGCATGGTGAGGGGCTCGGCCCTGGGTCCGTGGTTTGGGAGTGTCAATGGTGAGGTAGGCTCGGCTCGGGAGACGGCCGTTCGTGTCACCTGGCGTCAGTGTACCCAAGGCTGCTTCACTAAATATGCTAACCTGTTGCGTCAGTGACGTTTTGGTATCGTTTGCTTCGTAGTGCATGACGTCCTCTTTTCATTCAGTAATCGGTAAAGTTATGCGTAACTTCGATTGGTGAATGATTTTACCTAGAAAGAAGCACAACTTTTTAGTGTGGTGATACGAAAAAGCAAGTGATTCATACGTTCCGCTGGTGCAGCGCCTTATCATCGGCAAGTGGTTTTGTTACTTTGCGCCCTAATAACGCCTGTTTTTGCGCCGCAGAGGTATTGTTCTGTGACCGGTTTAGCCGCTATCCTCTAGTCGTGCCTGTTTGTTCGTTTGACATATGTTTGTCAGTTAACTGCATTGGGTATGTGTTTGCTAGTTTCGCCGGTCTGTGTTTGTCGGTTGCAGAGGTGTGTCAGTTTGCCCGAGTCGCGCCTGTCTGTGCGTTTGACACATGTTAGCTTCATTAGGTCTGTGTTTGTCGGCTGCAGAGGTTTGTCAGTTTTGCCGGTGTGTGTTTGTCGGTTGCAGAGGTTTGTCAGTTTTGCCGGCCACATGCGGCCGGTGGTGGACGCCGCTCTCCGGTCGGCGCCGGTGCTGCCCGCTGAGCCCCGCTCGCTGCTGGAGGCGCGCGACTTCACCCAGCTGCCGCTTATGGCCGGCCTGGTGCGGGACGAGGCTCTACAGACCGTCCTCTGTGCGTATACCTCGCTCTATCATCAGCTGTGACATTCACTTCTTTATTATGTACTTAACCACTTTTGAAGTTTATGTGTGCAACGTTTTATGTCTAAAACTTATCAAAATTATATTGCAGATCGCGCAAATGAATGTTGATTACAGATTGAACTCTTGTCAGATGTTTATTATTGATATCGTAACCATTTTTTACCACTGGCGCGTGCTCCAATATCCATCTGACTGCTTTCTACAGACCAGTATTTGGAGGCGGAGCGGCCGACCGACGGCTACTACATGGAGCACAGTGTGGTCGACTGGACACTGGAGCAGCTGTTTAGTTACAACTTCAGCCACCAGTCGGCGCTGGTGACGGCCGTCAAACGACTCTACCTGACCGACCTCGACTACAGCCGGCCAGCAGAGGTCATCCCCAGGCTCACTGAGGTACAAAAGACATAGACTGGGAATATACGAGTCTGGAAGATAGTTGTCAATTTCACCAATAGACATACCTACTCATCGCTTTTTAACTCGTGCGAGCTATGTGGTTATCTGGGTCACTTGCAGTCTTTCGGACGAGTGTGACCAATACCGACGCTGACCTGCTCTGTGCTGCCGTGTGCCCCTGCCGACCCCTGTACAGCTACTGACGGACGCCTGGTACACAACCTGCCACGACCTGACGGTGCGTCTGCACGCGGCCGCCGGTCCCGTCTTCAGCTACCTGATGGCGCACCGCGTCCCGGGCGGGCCGAGCCGCGTGCGGCCGCTGGCGCAGCGGCTGCGCAGCCGCGGGCTAGACTCGGCGCTCCTCGACTCAGGTAGGGCGGGGGACACTGGTACACAGCGGCTCCAGAGAACAGAGAATGTGTCAGCGATGTGTGCATACAGGCGCAGAGGTGGTGTAGCTATCGCGAATCATTTGGATGTCGATGCCATGCTGAAACGTGGAGCAATGAGGAGGAATACACATCCTCATGTAGGTTTATTCGTATATGTTCCCTATCAGGCCGCACATCAGTGCTTCCCTGCAGTGAGTGCAGATGTGCTGTTAAGTGTTTGTTTACCACGGTGTCATTGCCGCCCGGCGTCCTGATATTGTGACTGTGCCACTGGCCGCAGGTGTGAGCCACGGTGACGACCTGCTCTACCTGTTCCGGTCTCCAATCTCGTTCGGCCAGCACTCGGCCTCGGACAATCTGATGTCGGAGGTGCTCACCACCTACTGGGCCAACTTCGCGCGCACTGGGTACGCCGCACGGAGTTTGTTTGTTTTGTTGGCTTAGGCCCTTTCGGTCTGACAAGGCCATTTCAGTGCCGGAAGGATTTTATGAATTAGGGGGAGACATTGGTCTGGGCGGGAACCCCAGGGGCTGAGCCAGTCCGAATGGGCAGGCCAACCAGCCCCCCCCCCATGCACTCCCTGAACCAGACTACGGATGGCTCCCTCAGGAATGAATGCCAATCGCTTATACTGTAAGCCAGGTTATGTCATGTTGACGATCTTGTCTCATAGCGCACCTGCCTCTGATTAAGCTCTCTGACGTTATCTCATGTGACAGGGCGCCGACGGTGGCTGGCGTGGACCCGTCGGGCCGACCAGCCTGGACAGTGTCATCTAGTGAGCAGGTGGCATACTACAACTTGTCGGTATCGCCACTGCCCATGCTGCCTGGTTACAGGGCAAGGGTGAGTCGGCTCGTCATTTACCTATGAGCGTATCTAAGAAGTAAGGCATCTCCCAACAGCAACTTTCAAAGTTGGCCGCATCCTCATACAATGACCGAACTCGAGCAGACCTCACCACATCGTGTTGATCACGACATTACACCAAAAAATGCTGTTTGAAAAGAGATAATCGTTGGCCGCGCCGTACGACTTGACTAACACCTTTTACACTTAGCGTATACAATATCTCACCTGGTGCCTGTGGTACGTTTATTTCTCACCGGCTATTTGGCCTGATAAATAATACCTTTGTCCGGTCTCAGGAGGCGGGGTGGACTCCCTGACACCTCTGTCCGGTCTCAGGAGGCGGGGTGGACTCCCTGACACCTCTGTCCGGTCTCAGGAGGCGGGGTGGACTCTCTGACACCTCTGTCCGGTCTCAGGAGGCGGGGTGGACTCTCTGACACCTCTGTCCGGTCTCAGGAGGCGGGGTGGACTCTCTGACACCTCTGTCCGGTCTCAGGAGGCGGGGTGGACTCTCTGACACCTCTGTCCGGTCTCAGGAGGCGGCCTTCTGGCTGGACTCCCTGCCCCTGGTGGAGGAGGAGGCGGGGTGGACTCTCTGACATCTCTGTCCGGTCTCAGGAGGCGGGGTGGACTCCCTGACATCTCTGTCCGGTCTCAGGAGGCGGGGTGGACTCTTTGACACCTCTGCCCGGTCTCAGGAGGCGGGGTGGACTCTCTGACACCTCTGTCCGGTCTCAGGAGGCGGCCTTCTGGCTGGACTCCCTGCCCCTGGTGGAGGAGGAGGCGGGGTGGACTCCCTGACACCTCTGTCCGGTCTCAGGAGGCGGGGTGGACTCCCTGACGTCTCTGTCCGGTCTCAGGAGGCGGCGTTCTGGCTGGACTCCCTGCCCCTGGTGGAGGAGGAGGCGGGGAGGTCGTACGCCTTCCAGGTGGCCACGTGGACGCTGCTGGCGCTCTGCCTGCTGCTGGCGGTCGCCCTGGCGGCCGCCGTCGCCGTCTGCGTCGCCCGTGGCCGGAAGGACGGCTACGACAGCGACGACGTCATCAGTAAGGTAATGACGTCAGTGGGTGATGACGGGAGCTTGGCGGCGCAGCTTGATTGGCGAATGTGTGGATATGTGGGGTAAACATTTCGGTCACCGGTGAGGTCATGCTATAAGGGACGAGTGATCCTATCCTGCTCTGTTTCGTTTCACCGTCGCCGTACTGGTTGGCAGTGGTTGGCTACCCAGTCCTGGCCAGGGTCGGCATTTTACGATCGATTTCATTTAAATGTCAAGAAGACTGGTAGGCAACCACAAACGACTGAAGCTATTTTGTAAATCACCTAAAAAAATAAAGTAGGTATTTTGAAAATATTCGGACATCTTGAGGCCAGTTGGTTTTGAACTTGTGATTCCTCGAAAAGTAATCCATTTAATAGCTGTATCCATATCGGTGTGATAGCATAATGTCCCAAATTATAGGTACATTTCATTTGTCGCTCGTGCTGCTCCTGTATCCATCCCTGACACGTTTATCAGTCTATACCACTATCTGACCCGCGTCCCTCCCGTGTGTCACTATCTGACCCGCTTCCCTCCCACCTCACTATCTGACTCGCGTCCCTCCCGCCTCACTATCTGACTCGCGTCCCTCCCGTATGTCACTATCTGACCCGCGTCCCTCCCGTGTGTCACTATCTGACCCGCTTCCCTCCCGTGTGTCACTATCTGACCCGCGTCCCTCCCGTGTGTCACTATCTGACCCGCGTCCCTCCCCCGTGTCACTATCTGACCCGCGTCCCTCCCCAGTGTCACTGTCTGACCCGCGTCCCTCCCGTGTGTCACTATCTGACCCGCGTCCCTCCCCCGTGTCACTATCTGACCCGCGTCCCTCCCCGTGTGTCACTATCTGACCCGCGTCCCTCCCGCCTCACCATCTGACCCGCGTCCCTCCCGTGTGTCACTATCTGACCCGCGTCCCTCCCGCGGCGCAGGTGATGCGGTCGGTCCGGAGCAGCACCACCGGATGATGGTCAGACGGGGAGATGGTTCAGATCTGTCCAGAGGCGGCGGTCACCACCTCATCTGAGGACCTGGTGCAGGCCTCCCGCACCACCTACCTGTGAGCTCGCCGGTCACCACTCGGTCACCAGTCACCAGTCCGCCACTGGCCGGCAGCTGGCGTCTGCTCCCCAGTGGTTTGCGGCGTAGCCGTGTCAGTGCTCGGGCAATCTGACTGTCTCCCCCATCGAAGGCAATGCTTGCCAAGTTACGCGTGATGACTGTCGCGCGCGTCATATGCCTGAATCCAGAAAACATGCCCTGAGTCTAGTAAGGGGATGGAACTCTCGGCTCTGATTGGAATGTGGCGGACCCGAGACAGCAGGGACTTCCAGTCGCCAGACGGCGGGATATCCCGGCTGTAGATAGCTCGGGAAGTCCTGTCACCAGAGTGTGAGGCTGGGAACGTCCCGGCGCCACCCGACTGAGGGAGCCCGATACCGCCCAGTGTACTCCGTCGCCGCGGCCTGCTGTCAGCCAGACGTGCCAGTACAGAGACCTAGCGCGTTTGTGAGCGCAGCTGTTGTGTTAACCAAAGCAGATTATTTATGAATATCATATATTGTTGGTGGCCAAATGTGAGACGTCAAGCGTAGGCTGATGCGCGAGTTTATGTAGTACCTGCATTTAATGGTATATTTTATTCAGGCATATTTGTGATACGAGGATAGTGTAACCGTCGAACAATATTCCCGTAGTATAGATTAGTTACTAGTATTTAGGAAAGACTATGCAGTCAGTCTTCGAGATCAATGTATGCATTTGCTGCATCTGCAATGTCCAATGCACTCTTATTGTCCACTGTTTCTACTGATGATGCTGTACCTGGTCAAATACAATTTAGCGACTGAATGCTGGCAATTTCGCGTTGGCTATCAAAGGTAAAGCACCTAACATTTGCTCGCATCTAATATGCTGTGTTGACGTTCTAGGACAAGCTAGGAGCCAAGCAAACAAATACACCTCAAATGCATCGAAAACACATGTATTCAAAAAGTCACAACCATCACAACGTTTTTAAATCGCTAAGGAGATAGATGCCGAACCCTGCCTAACATTGTCTCATGCCTTTTCGCATTATTCATGGCGTCGTTATATGTAGGCCGTAATATAAGTACAAGGCAAAACTTAGTAATAATGCAACAACGCGTCTTCTCGTAACGAATGTTCAACATTCGCCGTTAAATGGCTGTGGAATGCCTCACACACCTCCATAGCAGATACCCTGTACACCAATGGCTCAAGGATGGGGTGCGAATGCCAAGAACCAATAACAATATTTACCCAGATGATCTCAGTTAAAGCATCCCTTCTCTAAAAAACATCCAATAGTTTATCCTTTCCCTTAGTCGCGTACACCGGAACAGCCTAAAGCTAGACGGCACATCCGTTCAATAAACCTCATCTATTTTTTTATGCACTATCAAACATCCGACTAGTCGTCCCACATCAACAGCAACGGCCTCCGAACAAGGCAGCAGCGACACTCCAAACAAGATACAGGACTGGGAATCCGTGAAAGAGTCACGCCAACAAGCAGCCACGCCAAGACACTCCTAATGCCAACCAAAACAGGCGCCGACCCATCCGGGCAGATAGTGACGCCAGATCGCTGGCACACAGCCCATGAGCAGGGCGTCCGTCGGGGGCGTCCTGCAGCAGCTGGGGCGCCGGAGCTACAGCAGCAGCATCATGGCCCCCATGAGGCCGGCGGCGGCGCCGGTGGTCGTCCGCGGCCCCGCGGCGCCATTACCGCCGCCTCCGCTGCCTCCGCTGCCAATGGTCAGCTGCAGCGGCACAGAATACAACCGTCAACTCAGCGGTAATCAACTTCTACAGGCGCTGTTTATGTGTCGTACAAAAAAATATTCAAATATAACTATAGATGCTTTAAAAAAAACTTCATTACCATAAATAAGATCTAGGTAATAGCCATGCTTTCGTATAGGTAAAATTGATATTTGTTTGCTATGTGGATTTCCGATAAAATGAGAGTCGGCGTATCGTTATATAGGTACCGTACTGTGTGTGTGCATAAATCTGCCGTCGCTCTGCGGCAGCTCTTTTGCCGGTTTCTCTTTTGACTGATCAGTTGCTGGGTAATAGGGGAGAGCGGGGCCAGTTGAAACACGGGGTCAGATGAAACATGGCTTTATTTTCAACAGTATGCAACATATGGCGTTGCCGACACCACTGCGCATCCGCGCTTGACCACTTCCTTTGTAAACGGCGTTTGGGCGGCAAACGGACGGTAATTTTGATTTGACACTTGTTTTTGTGTTTTTGAGGGGCGTTTGGGAGAAATCGTTCTTATGAATATTTTGTGATATCTCATATACCTTTGTTTGCTGAAAGAAGAACTCCTGGCTCCGGAATTACACCTTATTTGGCCCTTCATTCAGCATGATGCCGTCCCTCCAGCTCGTTTGACATGTGCTTTACGGCGCGTGCGAGATGGCGGGAGCGGATGGGGTCAATTGAAACGCTTCTCTGAGGGTCAGTTGAAACAGGGCCACAGGCCGTTTCACTGGACCCCGGTGACCTTTGCAATGGTTATTGTTCAGGGGCTGTAAACATTAAAGGAAATAGTCCACCTTTGAAATGAGCTTTTAAACTAAAATAGTAGTTTAATAGAGCTCAATTTTTGACCCCTTTTTCTCCAGCCTTTTGCTTGAAAGCATCCTATAGCCTGAGATATTTCTCATTTTTCTCATCCGCCCATTTTACCATAGTCTATGTACTTTATGTCACCTATTATGAGGAACTTTGCACTTTTAGCTTTCCAACGACCTATTGAATGTAGCATTTGGAAAAGTAAACTGGACAAAATATCTCCTTAAGAAAGTGGCCTTAAAGAGGAAAACATCCCATTGTTAAGGATAGGTGCAATTGACCCCATGGGCTGGTTCAATTGACCCTCGCATCGGGGTCATTTGAAACGGGCGTAGAGCTGTTTTATAAGCATGCGTTTGGCAGCAAAATATGTTTGAAACATAATTTTACATATCTTGAAATAAGGCCAAAAGAGCATATTTTTTCATGGCATTGTGCATTTTTCGATATGACAACTAGATCTCGCTGTGCATGTCAATATATAAAAAGTGGTTCAACTGGCCCCGCTCTCCCCTACGTACCGTATAAGTGTGTGTCGATGTCAGTCCATTGCTGCTTCTCGTCTCACAAATGAACTTCCCGGTGTCGGAAGTTTCCGTGGGGTTGATCTGAGGGCAAAGTCACCCGCGACGTCAAATATTAACTGTTTGGCGCAGCGCTACATTCGTACCTCAATTGTGGCATTTCTAACATTGACAAGTCACACGGAAGATCTTTAGGCTGCTGGTGGTGGGGGCAAAAAACGGCGCTCGCTGTAAGAAAATCACCCAGATTAAAAGATTGACGGCACTCATTAAAAAAGACGGCACTCACTGGAAAAACGTCACTCACGAAAATAACCACTCACCAAAAGAGCGTCAGTTATCATAAGGTAAGTCTTCCGTCAAAAGAGCGTAATATTATAGATAAAAACACTTTCCGTTGAAGAACGGACGTCAATCGGTGGAAGTAGATGCGTGTCGTATCTTTAAAGGGACCCTCCCACCTTAACATTAGTTTTGAGTTGAGATAGCCAAGTTTGCGGCCAGGCTCAGAAACCACCATTTATCCTGGTCGCAACCCCCGCAGCTTTATGGTGTTCAAGAAATTTCTTCCCTTTACTTGCAGGGTGGGACCAGCGTGGTCCCTATCTCTTAACCATTACGGGAATCTGATGACGTCATCAGGCTTTCGAACGTCCGTTAAATGTTTGACTAAAACGTTTTGTAGCACGCGGTGGTATATGCTGCTTTGCGCGCAACAAATGCCGCACTTTCAAATAAAGTCGCTAGGAACAGCGAAGATCCCAAAAAGTAAACAAAAGTAAAAGTATAATATCTTGAAAACCGGTGAATATTTTTCGATGAAATTTGGTAGATATTCGTTTTTGCTCTTTCTGAACCGAGCGACATCACTTTCATGCCAATTCATTAACTTTTTTGAAGGTGGGAGGGTCCTTAAGAGCGTCGTTCTACGCAAAAGAAATTATGTTATTCAGTTCACCAAAAACGTAAGCATCTGTAACAGCGTCGCTCTACGTAAAATAAATCATATTATTCAGTTCACCAAAAACGTAATTTACCCTAAGAACGCCAATCACCAAAAGACGTCTCCTACCGAAAGGACGACACTAAAAAAGACGTCACTCGAGCTGCATAACATTACTGACAAAAAGGACGCCACTCACCAATGACCACCACTCACCATGCAAGAAGGCTACCACGAGACCGCCACCTGAGCCTAAGAACGTCCGGTCACTACCATGAGCGTAAATCGCCGCACACCGAAATGACGTGACTCCACATAGAAACGCAACTGACCGTGAGAGTGTCGTAGCCGGCGGAGGACTGCAGACGGTACCGGGCGGGTGCCGAGCCGAGCTGACCGTTCCGAGCCAGCTCCCGGCGACCGCCGCCGTCTGAAACAGGGGCGAAAGACCTGTCAGACACGACCACTGTGAGCGGGCAGGAGCAAAGGCAGTAGAGATATGAATAACAAATTGATCCGAAATAAGTACATAATGGTCATCAGCCACCCTCGTTTCATATCTTTTTTACAGTTATAATCATCCCAACTCGCATTCCCCGCAAAGAATGAGCCACTTTTGGTCAGCCCTTGCCTTTACCAGACCCCGTAGTTCCTCGGCTGTTCTTACCTTCCTTTCACCGGGATCTCATTTGAATCTGTACCGGATCCTGTCCCCATGGATACCCCATTTAGTTTCTGTACTAGGCCCTGACTGAGTCTCACCTTCCCTGAACCAGGCCCGGCACCCGACACCCCACTGAGTCTCTGCACCAGACCCGGCATGGTCGGCACCCGATACCCCACCGAGTCTCACCTTCCCTGAACCAGACCCGGTCGCCGACGCCGCCGCACTGCATCTCCACCCGTCCCCCGGCCTGCGACTGGCTGATGGCCGAGTTGCTGATGCTGCCGCCGCCGCTGGAGCTGGAGCTGGAGCTGCTGGAGCTGGAGCTGCCGCCCGTGGAGGTGCTCCAGCTCGAACCGCCCGTGCCGTACATGTTATCTGCTGGAAAAGGAAATCCAGACGCCACTTCAAAATTCAGTTCAAAACACAGCACAAAAAGCTCAGTGCATCCCTAAAGTAATCCCCATGACCCCCACCCCACCATATTAGATATGTGCTGTGACACCTCCTTCTCCGTTTGCGGGTAGGATAAATGCAGCTTTGGTTTAACCCTATTCCTGGCGGGCTCCACCGGGACAAGAAACTGGCGGGGGGGGGGCGATTCGGCCCCCCCTTCAGATCTCAAAAACTACACATCGCAACGACAAACGGCGAACGGCGTTTGATAGGTCGTTTAAAGATCTACAACTTTTACATAAAACATTTTCAGGTCAGGTCAATATTGAGGTCACCAGAGGTCATCAACGATAAAATGTTTTGGAATTAGTTACCTATATAACTTTTAAACTAAGAAACATAGAGACATAAAACCAATACATTTTTTGTTGCTCTCGCCGAGGCGATGCGAAATAAGTATGTGATGACCTTCACAGGTCAATTTAAAATTTGACCTGAAGTCAAGGTCAGGTCATTCATCAATGAGGTTGTGGGGTATGGTCATGCTGCATACCAAACGACGCGCCTTGACCAGGCGAGCAGTTTGGTACCACTTACAAGTCTTTAGCACCATCATGTCGTGATTTATTGACAGAAAAACGATTTATGACGTCACATGACCTCAGATGACCTTTGCCGGTACCCCGGTCAATTAGCGGCACCAGGATCATCACCGATGAGATAATCTTCCGTAATACTGAAAGAACTGGGTGGTTTTGACTCGTTTACACGAAGCAGGAGGCGTTTCAATATTTTCCCATAGGCTTGCAATGTAAAGGTCACGAGTCTGGCCTGACCTCAGGTCACAGATATGAAAATTCTGAGATATACAAAGTGCACATACTGGTACCCTAACTAAAGCCTGAAGAGAAGAAATTGATCGGTCAAAAACTCTAGCTCTGGCGTGATTGCAAACTTTTCTGAGGTAGGGTCACCAAACCGCCTCTGGTGACCTGACCTGAGATCAGATCAACTCAAAATTTTCAGAAATGTTGCGTAAAAGCCTTTTAGAAAAAGTCAGAAAATTTGAACTTCCTAGCTCAAAGCGTTTGGGAGATATAGGTAACCAAAAAACCTCAGGGGGGGGGGGGGGCTCCTGAGCCCCCCCCCCCGCCAGGAATAGGGTTAACCCAGAGGTCGTACATTCTAGGTCTGTCCTGACGTCATCCTCACCCCACCAGCTAGCTGTCACGGCGAATTTGACCTTTGCAGTGCACTCTGTCGAGCCGACAGGTCCGCTCGAATAGCTCGCAGCGATGTCGCCGGTCGGTGACGCACCAGCACTGCCAGCACGGCGATACGGGGTGACGACGGCGCGTGCCGGCACCGCCGGCGCGTCATCGGGGCGCCGCGATCGGCATGACAAAGGCGGGCCGCACGCGTGACATGCCGCGGCACGGTGGCAAAACCTTTTGTGCGGCGGTGGGGGTGTCGGAGCACACGCCAGCGCACTCAACTACAACAATCGGTATTATACCCAACGCCGAGCGGGGCCGGGAGCTCACTGCGAACGCTTCCGGGAGGGATGAGTCTGATATAGCGCCTTTGTCACGCGAAAATTGGCATCTCATGCAGTTTAATGGAATAATAAGCAAATATGGAAAAGCCCACTCCATTTACTGTTACTAACGGCCTGCTATGCTGCTACGGATCGCAGCAGACTTCAACATGGTTGTGAGTCAAACCGATGTATTACCATCGGCTCCTACCGTATCACAACAATTTACCTATGGTACTTATATGGTATATGGTAGGTATGTGCTGGTTGAATTCAGTTCGGTCCAGCCCCAGGTGCGCCACAATCCTGAGATGCAGTCAGGCGGTATCTATTTACTCGACGCGTCATAGCCATGATTAACCCGCGCCCCACTGGGGTCTGTGTATAACACGCCCTACTGGGGGGGGGGGGGCTATTCATAGCCCCCCCTCCTAACTCCGAAACTACTGGGCCGATCGTCAAAATTCAAACGGCGTCTGATAGCCCCGGAAAAACTGTCGAGCGAAACCTAATTTCATTGACCTCGAGGTCACCGATGACGTCACAGGTCAGGTCAAAGTAAAAATTATTAGCACTTTGGCTTGTTCACATTTTGGGCTCTGGCCGCCGTCTTACAAGTCAGATCAGGCTCATTTTTGGTTTCCACACTCGTGAACAGATGCTCTAGATACCTTGAGGGTACCAAACTTGTACTTTGATTTTCAGGTCAGGGTCAGGTCATCACAGGTCACGAAAATATTACATCATGCGTCGGTCACGTGACACATGTTTTATGGTCCATTTAGGCCATAGATTTCGAATTTGATGTCGTCTGTGTCATTCAAGGTCATTTTGAGTCGAAATTAGCTTAGGTCAGGTCACTTTCAGGTCAAAAAAGGTCAAATTTTGAAGTTGAAATTTTTCAACAAAAAAGGTGTCTATTGGATGCAGTTTGAGCTCAGGAACACGATGGTGCCATTTATATTGGTGTACGATGCCAAATACGTACTGAAAAATTGATTTGAAAAATTAATAATTGTGAATTTTTTGCAATAATGCGTATAACTTGGCCATTTTTGAAGATATTTAGCTAAAACTTGCTAGAGTTAGTCATAATCAAGCGTTCTGTCACATATATTCCGGTTTTTTCGAAAAGTCAAAAACTTTTTGAAAAAAATATAAAAATATAAATTTTGAATATTATTATATAAAATTTTCGAAATTTTCAAAATTTTGAAAATCCGAGATAGCAGTTTGATAGCGCGGTCAATTCTGAGTTCTTTCATGCAAAGAAATTGGATCTAGCTTAAAAACTGAGCTCTTGGGAGCGATTGCCGTGGTTCAATGTTTTGCGTCGAAATCGGACGAACATGACGTCACTCTGACGTCATTTCCGGCCGACCTATGGTAGCTACGAAGTTCAAATTTTGACACAAGGTGTCAAATTGATGCAGCCGAAGGTACTGAAAGTTTGGCGTCGATTCGTCAAGCGGTTTGGAAGTTATTGCAGAAAAACGGGAGGGGGGGCTATAAATAGCCCCCCCCCAGTGGGGCGCGGGTTAAAGGGACTATCCCACCTTTAACATGGGGTTTGAGTTGAGATAGCCAAGTTTGCGGCGAGGTTCAGAAACCACTATCTATCTAGGTTGCAACCCCCGCGGCCTCTTGGTGTTGAAGAAATTCGTTCCCTTCATTTGAAAATGGGCCTTGTGCAAGGCCCTATCTTCAACATGGAGCGACCGTTAGTGTGACGTCACCTCGTTTAGTCATTCTGATTTAAATGGGTTTGTTCGTTGAAAAATCGTTTAACCCTCGCCCTGGCAGGGGGGGGGGGGTCGA
This sequence comes from Amphibalanus amphitrite, assembly GCF_019059575.1. NCBI lineage: Eukaryota > Metazoa > Arthropoda > Thecostraca > Balanomorpha > Balanidae > Amphibalanus > Amphibalanus amphitrite. The sequence continues at coordinate 64,554 of NW_024882418.1, read as the reverse complement.
TGCGACCCCCCCTAAGGTTTTTCGAAGATAGCGCAAAAACGGCGGCGCGCAGCGCCGCCAAATTTGGCACAGCCTATGGGGCAACCTTTCTACATATGACCTGAAAATTTCAGGTCCGGGTGACCTTGGGTCAGGTCACCAGGTCAGAAAAACCGGTACAAGGTCATGGTCAAATTTCAATTTTCTTTTTGCACCTGTCCAACTCACAGTTTTCGACTGATTTCCTTCAAACTTTCAGGATGTGCTAAGTTCACCGAGTTGTATAACATATATTCCGGGTTTTTTGAGGTCACTGACCTGAGGTCAGTTAGAGGTCATTACGTCGTAATGTTAAGCCTATGGGAAAATACTAAATTCGGAAAATACTGGAGATATCCGCTTCGTTCTATCACTTTTGTGCTTTGAAACCACAGTACTTAACAGCAGGTCACTTGGTGCTTCTTTGTTTGGTGTACTTATCCATGGGTCAGGTCAAATGAGGTCAACTGAGGTCAAATGACGTTTTTGCCAATAACTTGGCACATAATGACGCTAGAGCTTAAAAAATGGTATCATTGTGTTCCTCGTGATCAGCAGAATCGAATGATATGCGATATGATGCAATTTGGCTAACTTGAACTTAATTTATTAATTTAAGTTTACTTAAAATTTAAGAAAAACTTTAAGTACACTTAAGCAAGCTAAAAAGTATATCATTCGACGCGCCTTGACGTGCTGAGTTTACTGGTGCTTTTCTTTTTGCTCTATCTTAATTAGATCAAAAGTTATAAGCGAAAAACTGTTGACCTGTTTTTAGCGAAATTTTTACATTTATACCCCCCAAAACCCCCCTAAATATTGACCTAGAGCAACCAAATTTGCACAGGGGCGAGAACTCCAGGGGGCCCACCTACCTACCAAATTTGGTGTTTCTAGGTGCTATAGGAGCCAATCGCGAGGGGGGGGGGTCGCATCGACCCCCCCCCCTGCCAGGCCGTGTTATGAAAAATGCCCTGCCAGGGCGAGGGTTAAAACTTGGTCTGAACTTTGTTTTGGTGCCTACAGAGTAAAAAGAATCAGCTTTATGGCAGTAATGTGGCCTGGGGAAGGAGGTAATTTTGGGCTGTGACGTCACATATTTGAAAGTTTGTGTTTGGAATATAAGAAGCCTAAGATGTTTAATGAAAAATAAATGCCTGAACCGTGTTCCTGGTCATCCAATCTATAAAGTCGGGCACAATTTAACTGGTTTTAACAACATTTTAGAAGGTGGGATAGTCCCTTTAACATCTTCCGGGAGTACTGCATCATGATGCAGCGTAGTTTCGTGAAAGCGTGAGCGTCGATAGGACAGGTGCTTATCGATGACCGATAACGTCCAGCCCGGATGTGACTGTCAAGTGCCAACTCTGTGACTTTTCAGTCAGGAAGGGCAGGTCTGACGGAAGCGGAACGGTCACAAAACCAAGACGGATGCTCGTATGTGTCATACCATTAGTACCAACTCACTAACAGTCAAATTGATAAGCATGAAACAGCGCGTGCCGATGGGTGCATCCACAGGACTATCCCACCTTTAACCTTCCAGGCGGTGGGGGGGCATTTTTTTGCCCCCCCTTTACTTTTTTCGATATATCTCGAGAACCGCTGCGCCGATCGTCACCAAACTTTCAGTACCCTCCCGGGAGTAGCTAGCGCACATGGTGACCAAAAATTTTTCCAAAGGCGATGATAGGTTGGCCGCTAATGACGTAAGAGTGACGTCATTTTTGCCATTTTCGACCCAAAAAAAGGTTTCGCGGGAAGAGCTGTCAGGCCTACAGCTTTAGAGATACAGAAAAATGTTTTTGACATAAAAGGTGTGGAATCAAAAGGGCTACAAAACTGCTATTTCGGTTTTTCGAATTTTTTGGATTTTGACCCCCAAAAATTAAAAAATAGATTTTTTTGAATATAATAGCCAAAAAATCCAAAAAGTTTTTTGAATTTCGAAAAAAACGGAATATATGTGATAGTCCCTACCGCCTTCTATCTACATACCAAATTTGAGATCGATACCTCTTTTTTTGGCCAAGTTATAGCGAAAAAACTGTTCAAAATTGATGACGTCAAATTTTCAAACTCAATTTTTAGCAATTCTAGACCTCGTAGCGCAAAACAAAGACCACCATTAGACTCCCCGTGACGAGCTGCATCGAATCAATACCATTTTATGCAAAAATATCAACTTTGAAATTTGACCTTTTTTGACCTGACCTTGACCTGACCTCCACCAGAAAGTGACCTAAACCGTACCTGATGGTCTTATAACCAACACCATTGAGTTGGAAATGAAAAACTGGCCATAAAACATGCATCACATAACCTTAGTAAAGTTGGGCTCATGTGGTGACCCTTGGTGACCTTTGGTGACCTGACCTGTGACCTGACCTGGTATGACCAGTGACCTCTAATAGCAACATATGTACTAGACAACTGACGCCCTATCGCTGATTTTCGACAAAATGCGTTTTACTCGGTGTTATAGCGCTTTCACTAGAAGCCCTGTGAACGGTGAAACATTTTATCTTTGACCTGACCTGTGACGTCATCGGTGACCCCGAGGTCAATGAAATTTGGTTTCCTTCGACAAATTTGACAGGGCTATCGAACGCCGTTTGAATTTTCCGGATCCGTCCAGTAGTTTCGGAGATACGGGGGGGGGGGGGCAAAAAAGTGCCCCCCCCCCCACCGCGTGGAAGGTGGCTGGTAGGCCCACCGCCTGCCGGGTTAACATGGGGTTTGAGTTGAGATAGCCAAGTTTGCGGCGAGGTTCAGAAACCACTATTTATCTAGGTTGCAACCCCCGCGGCCTCTTGGTGTTGAAGAAATTCGTTCCCTTCATTTGAAAATGGGCCTTGTACAAGGTCCTATCTTCAACATGGAGCGACCGTTACACTGAAAGAAAAGTACACCTTGGTAATTTGAATTTGATTATTATACACCGCCATTACACCGAAATCAAGAATATTTATACCCTTGTTCGACGTATATGGGGAATAAAATAATGCTCCGGTGCGAATGTACTCTATCATGAGCGTATTCTTGGGGGTTAATTCAATCCAGTTTAACACTCATGGTGCAATTCTAACTTTTAAGATGTTTACCCCTCTAATTGATGGATGGTAAAATTACTACTTTAGTGTATTTTCTTCAAGTGGGATAAGAATACCCATCTGATAACATAAATTTGCACTCTGATTTGTCAGCTGATAATTCAACCCTCATCATGGTGTAAATATGCATCCTTGGTAAAGTGTGTTTCGATGAGGATGGTGTTATTTTATGACAAGGAATTAAAATACCCTAGACATGATAGTTCTGCACCCATATGCTCATTATTTTACGATAGCGTCCACGTGCGGCTCGTGAGCCTTCCGTTTCCGCCATTTTCATTTTTGTGTCTGCTCCGGAGCCACGGAGACTTCTGGCGCTTGCAAGTGATCTTCTGGCGCTTGAAACAGTGAGATAGGTGCGAGTGTGCTGGTGCGTTCGGTGTGGTGATGACTGACTAGTGCTGGACCCATTTCCGAATAACTTTGAGGGTAAGTTGACTTGATAATGTTTCGATGTAGCAGTTGATGAAATTGATTTGCTGCTGTCTGTATGCAGTATGCACGTCACTCACTTAGCTGTTTGTGTCAATACGTGGCATTCTGATTAGTGATTCCAGAAGCTCAAATTGACCCTCTCAGTTTGTTCTCAAGGGCAAATTGAGAAATCAGTTAAGTACCTACTGTGGTTGTTAACTGTAACTTCATCAAATGTTCAATGTGTCGATTGATCAATATATGTTTAGGTATGTTTAGTAATTTTATTTCTCTACGTTTTACAAAAGTACTAGAATCTTGGCCTGAAAAAGTTGCTAATTCATTTTGTGTATTACTTTCAGGTTTGGGGTGACCTGGCTCTCGTCGTGGGTCACGCCGGCGAGAATGGCAATGCATTAGGACAAAGTCACCTCAATGACGCGACAGGCGTGCTACACCGCACAACTCCTGCCTCCGGAGGGCGCCACACCCGTTGAAGGTGAGTTTTAAACTAGACCGTTAATGATGACTGACGACAATTGTCCGTCTGTCCGTCTGTCCGTCTGTCCGTCTGTCCGTCCGTCCGTCTGTCCGTCCGTCCGTCCGTCTGTCCGTCCGTCCGTCCGTCCGTCCGTCCGTCCGTCTCGCCTGTCACATCCATGGGCTCCGCCACCGGTGGGAGGGGGGAGGGACGGGGGACGTGTCCCCCAATATTTTACATTTGTCTGTTTCGTCTGTCTCGTCTGTCGGTCCGTCCGTCCGTGACATACAATATCGTTCTGTACTTAAATGTGCTTACTAGTTATATCTTTCAGTTTTCACGGACAGACATACAATATCGTTCTTTGCCTTATCCCGCGCCCGGCTGGGGGTCCTGGATTTCCACGCCCTGCTGGGGGGGGGGTGTTTGAACACCCCCCCCCTTGTAACTCGGCTCCTGGGCCACGTAGCGATACGCGGAAGGCGGCGTTCGAAAGAGTGTCAAAAATAATGACGAAATCACTTCGGTCAATTTTTTGGTCAGGTCAAAGGTCAGGTCACCAGAGGTCATTGAAGGCAAAATTTCGCCGATTTCTAGGTCGAATGTCGAAAATTTCCAAGAAGCCAACGCATACCTCGGGAACCAATAGAGCTACAGCGCCGCGGAAAAGCGCATTCGATAGCCCTATCAACGCCCTTTCTGAGTAATTCTCTCAGATTTGACCTAACGTCAACGGTTTTGCCTGCAGGGGGCAAAAACTGCAAAAATAACCGATTTTTTCGAAAACAGTTTTTCTGCAATAACTTTTGACCCAAGCCTTGTACGAGCTTACTTTTACCGGCATCGTGTTCCTCTCGTCAAGACGCATCGAATGAACTATAACTTGACCTTGAAAGGTCAACTTGAAAATTTGACCTCAGGTCAAGGTCATGACCTGACCGGAAAGGGTCATGTTGCATATCAGTCGATCCGTATCGTCGAGCTGAACACATCTAAGGCGTTTTCATCGCTCTAGCATGCCTCTATCAAAAGTTACTTGCGAAAAACTGTTAGATATACCATTCGTGACCTAAGATGACCTCAGGGCATAAACAAGGGTCACGGACACCATTTTCATGTTCAGTGTGTCTAAATCACTTGTAATGCGGTGTTTGGGAGTGTTTATAATGTCTTTCGTCCAAAAGAGGCGCATTTCAATTTTCTCCCATTGACTTATAATGGGGAGGTCGCAAAATTGACCTGACCTTAGGTCATAGATATCAAAATTCTGATATATACATTTTGTACATGCTATTGCTCTTAGCAATCGCTGAAAGTTTCAAAGCGATCGGTCACTCGGTGTAGCTATGACAAACATTGAAAGTTTTTATGAGTTGAGGTCACTTCAAGTGACCTGGTGACCTGACCTTGAATGACCTTGGTCTGAAATTTTGACAACATGTGTAGAATTGATGTATGATAAGGTGTACCAAAAACGGCGGCGCTCCGCGCCGCCGTTTTTGAGATATTCGCGAAAAACCACAAGGGGGGTGTTCAAACACCCCCCCAGTGTCCTTTTTCATAAAGATTCTACAATCCGATTGTAGTTTGTACATTTGTAGTTTTCAAAGTACAATTTTACAAACTACTACTTTTCATAAAGCCTGGACATGCGGCGTCAATAGAATTGTACTTTCGATCCGGGAGCGTAGTTTTGTGGGGCTTCGTCTCCATGGCAACGGAGTAAACAAAAACTTCTGCAACAGTTTTCGATGTTGTGTTGCAAATTGCGTATGGTGTGCTGACAGTTTCTTGCAATTTTTAAAAGAAATAATTATTGATAAATAACTTGAATTGCTTTTAGGGATCAGCCATCGCTTTGCACATGCATAGCTAGAACTTTTATGCTGAAAGTATTAACATTTTCAACATTGCAATCATTTCAAGATGTACTTGTTTCGAGATTTGGTATCTGGGTAAGTCCAACAAGTCATTAGTTTCTTGAAAGAATTATTCATGAATTGTTCAGACAATAATGCAAAAATGGCTGAAAAATGTTTAGGTTAAGCCTATCCGGGTTATAGAGTGGTTATTATGGATATTGTTGACCGTCATATTACCTAGCGACGAGCTATGTGACCTCAAATTGCTTTGAGCCTTGAATTACCCGTTTTGATAAGTAATGCAGCCTTGTGAAACATGAAGCAACAAGAAAGCCAGCGAATCAAATGCCAAAATCAAAATGCAAGAGCATTGTGACGAAGCGAGAAGCAAATAGATGGAGGCTGGAGCCACCCAGGAGACGGGATGAAAACTGATAAAAATACAAGCTTTCCTACTGCGTGAAAGGAAATGGGCTACAAGTCTTGAAGAGAAGATGCATGGTCATTCCATTGTGTTGGTTGAAGAAACTGAGCCGGAAACGAATAGGACATGAGCGTAGGCTGCTCTTTTTTCCCAGAGAACTTTATCCGCAAAAAAACTGTTATGTTAATGTAAGATTATGAGCTACCTATGTTAAAAAAAAATGTTACATGAGTCGATCGATGGTAGGTATAGTACCTAGCATAATGTATTCAGATATTGATATCAATAATAGCTAGGTATATATTTATCCTTCACTTTTAGGTATTATTCGTGAACTTATTATGACTACCTACTGACAAAAAGGTTCGTATGAATAAGGAAAATAAATTGTTGATAAAATACCGTCTTTTTGTCGAATTATAAACAATGAATAGGCCCGAACGATGCTACGAGTTTCAGCGGTTTAGTTCCTTCCGTTCAAAAACGCCATTGGCGTGGGTCAGCCGGATCGAGGGGGGTCGGGTCGAGCCGTTCAATGCCGGCATTTTTTTCGGAAATGCGGCACACATGAAGTTATATATAAACAGGAAAATGATGAAAATAACCAGTTAAGTGCCTTTTGGGCGAAAAACGAGCGGGAACAAAGTTAACACCTCTTCTTTTTGCTTTTTGCACATGCAGTGGGGGCCACTCACATAGGTCAAGAGTATGCGACCTTTGGTAGAAGGGATGCAGCTACCCTACAACAATTACCACAAGACAATCGTCCTAGCGGCTGCTGAGATATGAGCCTCTCAAAATCACTACTTTTGCAAAACAGCTTGAAAATGAACACCCTTGACTTTTCACGTGGCACGCAGTAGCGGCGGAACACCTTCAATTAAGGGGTCTGCCGACTGCCGACTTTTGGTCCCATTCTTTCCATGCAACGTCCATAGGGCTAATGATAAAATAGCAAAATCAAAGGGGGGTACGGTGCCCCGGTGCCCCCCACCCGTTCCATCGCCAATGGTGGTACGTGCCACTGAGGGTTTCTGAAATGCATTAGGAGTAGTCAATTACGGGGTAGAAGGAATAGGACTACCCAACAAAAAAGACCGAAGGCCAATCGGTCCAGCGCACACTGGTCGGAAACGCTCCAGCGAGAGGCCAGCGGCCTTTCCGCAAAAGTTTTTTGCTTGTTATTCCACAACTAGTGAAGCAAACTTCATAAAACTTTGCATACCTTCTCTGTCATATGTGAGCTATCATTTGGATGTCAAGCACTAAATATATGACGTGAATCTGTTAAGTTATGACGTCATAATTGAGTATAATACAGGATCTAGCACCACTTTAAGTCAACAAGGGAAATTGGGAGCTGCTATTCGGGCACCGGGAATGGTTTCATGCACTCCTTGCAAGGTCCAGTGCTTCACTTTAGCATTGTTGACTTTGCGTGACGTCATTTATGACGTCACTAAGGCCATATAAGTTTTTCGTCAATAACTCCTGATCAGATGGAGCTAGAGAGTCGGGAAAGCCACCATTGGACTCAGGAAGACCTGCCGAATCGAATGATATACGATATGACCTCCTTCAACCATTTTCGTGACCTAAGGGGCTCCGACCTGACCTTGACCCGAGGTTAACACCTTAAGTTGACTTCACCCGAACACCAAGTATAGCATTCAACGCGCCTGAGCTAGACAAACACGATGATGCCAAAATCGCGGCAGTGCGACAATTTTTGGCAAAGTAATTAACCTAAAACCGAGCCCGTGCCTTGTGGCACTTACCTGACCTAAGAGGCCACTGGCTGACCTAAGACCTTAAAATCGGGTAGTACCTAATTGTTGCGTCTTATAACGGCACACAAGCTCGTTTTTTCCGCGAGGCTCTAGCTCAATTAGAGGCGAAACGGCGAGGGAGTTGTACCAACCCTCCCCGGTCAATATAGAAAACCAATCGGTCCGGCCAGGGTTAAATACCGGAATTGTGATCTAATGTAAAAAGACTGCCCAAGGTAACCCGACGTCAGTGACAGGTGTCCTATATTTGCAGCGTCTTATATTCACGAAGGTTTCAATTTCCACTTTCTTCAGCCGAGTGATGGCTGTCAATAGCAAGGCTCTCTAAATGCAAGCCGTAATCGCCACGCAATATGTGGAAGGCTTTTGATGTCAATGCATACATAAATGCATACATAAAACGCGCTTTTCACAAAATTCATAAACTCAAGCGCATCTGTTTTTAATGACCAGTCAACTACGCATGGATGCGTGCAGGCCACACAGGTCAGCGTAAGCCGGGCGCGGCGGCCGAGCCGAAACTGGGGCGAGGCGGGCGGTACTTGGGTAGGAAGAGCGGCTCCTGCAAATTTTGCGCAAATATGCGCAGTTAGCTTTTATGTTGCCCTGGTGTAAATTTAAATCCTGCTTCAGCTCACAAAAAATCAGAGTGGGACTAGATGGGACTACCTGTTGTTTCCTTGCCTAAACTTTGCAGTTATATTCCAGAATCACTGTAGGAGAGCCTTCATAAAAAAACTACAGTAAATCATAGTTAGGTAAAAAGTATACCAAAAATTTTGCACTGACCAGTCGGCAACTTCATAACGAACATTTTGATGCATAATATGTGGGATTTCAATTTGGTGTCTATCAGCAATAAGACTCTGAATATCCGGCTCAAGAAACCTCTTGCTCCGCGTCAGTTTCCGAGTTCTGGGATACCCCATCTTTGGGGGCTGATTACAGTTATTTTTGGTCACCCGGATTAGTTTTCTTGGGCTAAGTATAATAATTTGATCAATTTCAAATCGATCTATATAAAAAATAATCCGAAACTCCGGAATCGCCCGTGGCCTCTCGTGAGGGCGTTTCCGACCAGTGTGCAGCGGTTGCTGAGATATTAGCACGGCAAAAGTGTTACTGGCCGGGCCGGACCGGGCGGCTCAATACTGAGATTTTTTCGTTATATTGAAAAGACCTCGCTTCGCTCGCTGCGCTCTCTCGCTCAGTAATAATATATATCGTGTATCTGAGCATTGGTTATTATTGAATTAAATTATTAGCAACGTTAAGCTGATTCCTATGCTTCATCTCCGAAATTCTACACACGGTTAGGGCGTTGTAGATTTCGATTGTATTTTCCGTCAAGGAAATCCCAAAATCAGAGGAACCGTTCTTTTTATGAAACAGATTGCTAGTTTTTTGGCTGATAATTGCGGAATGTGAGTTGTAGGTTTGTGGAATTGTAGTTTGTACTTTCGGATTGTACTTTTTCCTTTATGAAACAGATTTGTACAATCGAAAGTACAAACCTACAAACTACAACTACAATTCTACAATTCCAGGCTTTATGAAAAAGGACACAGCAGGGCGCGGGTTAAGATTACAGTGTTTAACCCGCGCACCGACGGGGGAGCCCCCCCCCTCAGGTTTTGTCAGATAGCATAAAAACGGCGGCGCATAGCGCCGCCAGATTTGGCACGACTGTTGATACATCCATTTCGCACACCCTCTGGAAATTTTTAGCTCATATCTTAAAAAAGTCAGGTTACCAGGCCACGTTAAGTGACCTCACCTCGAAACACAATCTTCGAAGTTTGCTATCTCGTTGTTGAAAGCAGATCTTGAAACTCACAGAAATAATTTTGGTGATGAGCACCTACAACTCGTATATCTCAGAATTGCATATCGATGACCTACGAATAGGTCATTTTTTACCTGCCCATTATAAGTCAATGGAATAAATTTCAAGTCATTCTTATTTCCATCAGATTCCTTTTTTATACGACTTTTTATCTCTTTTGTTCTTGAGCTACGGAGTCGTTTGTTAAATGTTGTCGGTATTTTTACGGTTACTCGCATAATTTGACCTTCGATGACCTCTGATGACGTCATTTTGAACCCTAGAGAAAAATGACCGAAGTACTTTTTTCATAGACCTTCTTACGAGCTTTCGAATGTCGTTTGACGCTTCTCGCGACGTTACTTAGTTCTTGAGATCTTTGGGGGGGGGGGGGCGGTCATCCACCCTCTCGTCGGTTCTAAGTTGGCTCAGAACCTCTTCGGTGCGCGGGTTAATAGATTCATCTGTCAATTTTTAAGGATCGACATTCAAAATTGCTATTTTCTTAAAGATTACAGTGCTTAATATTTCTTTACATCCTTCAATTTACATGGATGGGCGGATGGACGGACGGATGGACGGCCTGACATACAAAGTCTTTCTTAACTTAAAGATTACAGTGGTTAATAGTTCTTTTGATCTTTCAATCTTGGTATAGATGACGACCTGGCGGCCACCTTGGTGATCGGTGGCGGCACGACGATTTCGGAGCTGCAGGATGGGCGCAACTCTGTGTCCGTTCACCCAGAAACCCAGTGCCTGGTCAGCTATGTGAAATATCGCCTCCCAAACAGTGAGATGAAGATGCTGGCTGCCTTCGCTGCGGCGCACGCTGTGCTATATTTGCCTTTTAGTGGGCCCAGCATGATCCTTTTTGAGGTCATATATGCACGGGTTATGAAGTTCGCGATTCCTCTCAGTGCGGCCGAGAAGGCCATCCTTCGTATAATCCACTGTTGCCGATTCAGAGGCACCAGTGCAGTGGTCGGGTGACCGAGCAGGGCCCTGTTTCACGGCACGGCACTACTGTGCGCTAATAGTATCGCGGTATTGAGTTTCCATAGAAACATCTACAAACTTGGACGCTCCAACATTGAGAGCGTTCGAGTATGTGGATGTTTCCAATAGGAACTCAGCACCGCGATACACGTAACGCACTGTAGTGTCGTGCCGTGAAACATCTTCAGTACCTATAGGCACTGAAGATGATGTGAGTTGAGAAGGCCTCAGTCAGTTTTTTTTTACGGAGTTTTTGTTGTCAGTGCTTTCCTAGTTCGTACACCTGTGCTTTGATTTCAGAGACCGTACGTTTGGTGTCGATACTCGTTACACGAAGAAATGCTCAGTTGTTTTTAGAGTACGTACGGCTCTCCAGTAAAAGTCTTGTTGGTTTTGCTTTTTCGGACATATCTGGTCCTATATAATGTTCAAATGCATAAGTCTCAATCCGAATTATGTGTATGCACATTTGCCACGAGACTGTGAAATTGCATCGTTGTATGCCAAATACTTTCCGAGATATTCACCAAAAACCTCATTTTCTGCCGTTTGGGGTATTCTGGCCGCAATCTTCCTGGGATCGCCTATGACATCAGTAGAGCCATCTAACGACAGGAACACGGAAACACAGAATCATGAATGAATCGAGCGCGTAGTAAACGGTGTATGAAAGGGAGACTCGGCAGAGGCTATCCGGGTGGCCGGCGCGCGGCGCGCCCTTAGGCATCGGCCGACCCTTCGGACCGCGTGGGGTCAGAGGTCGCGCTCGGGAAGTCTCGGCTCTGGGTTTTAGCGCTGTGCAGTCAGGAAGGGAGGATAGGATAGCGCTAGCCCGACTGACTAGTATCTCGGCTGATTCGTGTGGGGTGGAAGGGAGCAGTGCACAGAACGGGATGGTGGCTAGTGGTGCACTAACCTAACCACCATCCCATCATCCATGGATGATGGGATGGTGGTTAGGTTAGTGCGTACTGCGTAGGCCGTAGCTGAACATGCATTGTTTTTTTTTTCATGGCAAACAACACGCAGCATAATGGGCGGGATTATGCCAGAACTCATACAAAAAGGAAATAATATTTCGGCCGAGGGAGTGGATGAGTGCCGTGACAGAGCATGACGATGCTGCCAAAATCGGGATGCTTTTTTGTCCCCATTTTTTTGCCCCTAACATGCAGCGCTTGATCCGAACTTAGAGGTCCCCGACTGACCTTAGACCTTAAAACCGCACCCGTCAAGTGCGCCACCTTTTCTTCAGCGGCGCTCTTCTCGGTTGTATCGGTTCTTACCAATAACTAAAGCAAATCGAATGTATAATAAAAAAGGCATACCTCAAACAGAGTTTTATTCACACCCGCTCGTGTGCATACTCGTTTTGACCTATACCTTCTCGCATCACACTGAAAACAAATCTACTCTTCTCTCGTGAGTAAACTCACGGAAGAGCGGTTATATGGACACCACCTATTTGACGGCCCCAGCGACCGGTTAATCAACTCACCACTTGCCGGTCAACTTTCCGATGAAACGTGCGTTTACCCATGCATATTTACCCACGCTCGATGAGTTAACTCATTGTGAAAACTCATGTATCGTTGGTTACTCGTTTCCGTTACTCTCATACTGTGAGTTAATTTACTCATGGATGGGCGGTTTTATGGACACCACCTATTTGACTGCGCCAGCGACCGGTCAATCTACTCACCTTACTCATTGTGAAAACTCATGTATCGCTGGTTACTCACTTCCGTTACTCTCATTCTGTGAGTTAATTTACTAATGGATGGGCGGTTTTATGGACACCACCTATTTGACTGCGCCAGCGACCGGTCAATCTACTCACCTCTTACCAGTCAACCTACTCATCAGTCATAGGTAAGGTTGACCGGCAGGAGATGAGTGGATTTTCCGCTGTTAATATTACGGATAACGCGACTTATCAGATTTTCATTCCCATCTTGCGTGTTATTTCGTGTGCGAAATAGCATGCAAGACAAGGAAGAACATCCAACAAGACCATATACTATCCGTAATACTAACACCGAGCAATGACACCGAACACAGAAACGTGGTCGTGTTATAGGAACAATCAACAAGATATCGATTGTTCTGTACAAGTGCGTGGATACCTATTGTCATGCCATGGGCGACATAAAATTAACAAAATGATAACCCTGCGCGCATTTTGTACTGTTTAAAACGAATGACAAGTCAAGAGAACAGCAAAGTTAACCTGTATTTCATGCACATAAGAACAAGCACTGGACAACCTATTACGGGCGTAACGCTCAATGATCACAGCTGGTTGCAAGACCAGACCTGCTATAGGAACCCATCATAAGGAGCAGACGGACCTATTATACAAGCAGCGGCGTATTTAGAAAATCGCGAAGGGGGGGGCCAAGGGTTTGGAGGGCGCCACCTCACCCAAGGAGGGCGCCATACGGTCGCGAGATAAAAAATCGCTCAGTGGGAGTTGGGGGGTTGGGAGGCGTTTTTTACCATGCCACCAGTTTTTTTTTTGCGTAACCTCGTATAGGTCGTGCTGCATTGATTTTGCATCGTGTGTATTCTTTATACTCCAGGTCACAAAAGGTCAAGTGTTCTTGAAATGCTGCGCCGAAGGCGCGCGAAATTTTTGAAAACAACCTTTTCCTCCGCTTTTTAGGCACGCCTTTTATACGATCACTGTTCAAAGCTCCTCTCGCTCTTTTACCAAATTTGAAGGTGTAAAAAATACCTAAGGTTTGGTCGGGCCGCTACCACACAAACTGTACAGAAAGCTTGGCTCATGGGTGTCGATGTATAAAAGTTTATTGGCGGTGGCATATCTACGCACCAGATCACCGTATCGGATTGATACCGGAGCGCGAGATGCGTAAACATCATCCAAATTACCTCAGACCAGCCTTCATAGCCTTCTCACAGATGCATACAGTGTACCCACATAACCAGTTTCAATCACCGAAACTTCAGATGCCTGCTGTTGCGCCCGAACCTGTTGACAATACTTAATCGTAATCCATATAGATGCCATGATGCACGTAAAGTAGGATCAATCCGTTAAGACCAAAGACGTGTTTTATGCATCGTAGAGCGTAGATAGTTTTGGTAGGCATAGATACTTCATTCATTGTGCTGAATGCACGTTCATTTGTGGCAGTTTTCACAGGCAAGACATCAACTATGTGCAATAGAACGACTAAGTTGAAAAACATGCCAAAGGAGTAAATAAATGATAGGAGGGCAGCGATCAACGGATGTTGCCAATAGGTAGAAGGGCTGCGATCCACAGGAGGGCACTAATAGGTAGAAGAGTCCCGATCAACATCCCGAGTTTCGACAGTAGGGCACCGATAGGTAGGATGTTGGCGAGTAGCAGGAGGGCGCCAATGGATAGAAGGGCAGCGATCAACAGGAGGGCACCAATAGGTAGGAGGGCGCCGATCAACAATCAACAGGAGGGCGCCACCAGGTAAGAGGGTGGCGAGGAACAGGAGAGCACCAATAGGAGGGTGGCGATCAACAAGAGGTCGCCAATAGGTGGGATGGCGGTCATCAACTGGAAGTCGCCAATGAGCGGAAGGGTGACGATTAAAATGGGGGTGGCAATGGTGAGGAGGGCGCCTTTGCTCAAGAGGATGACACGAACAGGAGGGCGTCTGTGCGGAGGGCGCTGGTCAACAGGAAGGTGCCAGTGGATAGGAGGGCGGTGATCAACAGGAGGGTGCCAGTGGTTAGGAGGGCGGCGATCTACACGAGGGCGCCAATAGGAGAAGGACCCCGATTAACATTCAACAGGAAGGACTAGGGAACCAATAGGTAGGAGGGCGGCACTGAACAAGAGGGTGCCAAAAGGGAGAAAGGCGGCCTTCAAAATTTCACATGAGGGCGCAATAGGTAGGAGAGCGCCAATAATTATGAGGACGCCGATCAGCAGAAGGGCGGCAATGTGTAGCAGGGTGGCGACCTACAGGAGGGCGCCTTCGGGTGAGAGGGCGCTTATTTACAGGACAGCGGCTTACATAGGCGACCACCGTTACGCTTAGAGAGCTACAGCCTACAAATGTGGTTGGAGGGCGCCCGAGGGAGCCCTCCAACCGTATTTGGAGGGCGTATTTGGAATGGGCGTCCTCCGAGGGCGCCCTCCATCCATATTTTCCCTGTAAACACATTCGCGATTGGAGGGCGCCCTCCAGTCGCGATTGTTTTTCGATTCGATCACTAACAAACGATTATATCACAATTGCATTTGCGATTGGAGGGCGCCTTCGGCGCCCTCCAATCGCAAAGGGCGCATTCGGCGCCCAAGGGGGGGGCCATGGCCCAGTGGCCCCCCCCTGCCTACGCCCCTGTATACAAGCAGCTTTCTATTTCACAGCTTTGTGTGCGATTATATTATTTCGTATCCTATCTCGTATCTCATTCATTAGCGTCCAACGTTTCACGTCTCTTTACGGTTAAGGGCGGGACACCCTGCAACAAAATATAAACGAACTGCAACAAGCTACTTAAACTGCAACTAGTTATAATGACAAAAACTTGCGGAACAGAAAACAGAAACAAACAGAGAAAAGTATGAGGCACCAACAGAACTCTGCCGGTCAGTCTCTGTCCCGGCAGCTGGTCACTTAAGTCGACCGCCGAGGTTAGCTCTTTGAACTCGACAACCGCCTCATTCTCCACGTAGAGCAGCTCCGTGCTCGCCAGCGTGGTGCAGCAGGTGGTCGACTGCATTGTCTGCAACGAGAACAAATATTTCCGATATTATTAATGGTTATATCCCGAGCAAGCTGCCTCGGGTCGATTAACGCATATTTTTCTCTCGAGTGATGTAACGGTTTTATCCCGAGCCGTCAGGTGAAAAAAAAAACAGGAACTTCGAGAGCAGCAAAAAAAATATACATACCCGGGGCTGGGACAATTTAATTATGTCACTGAGTTTTTGCCAAAGTTCCGAGGGTCATTAGACCCGAGGTATTTCGATAAAATACGAGGTTTGCTAATTAAATTGCCAGCCCTAGGGCAAGTTTATTTCCAAACATGCAACGCTCACAAATGTTCACAAAGTCCACAAATGCTGCTAAATAAATTAAATTTAGCAGAGGGCCGGACAACGTCCTTGACGACGGGCAGGGCAACATATTATTCAGACGGAGGCTGAGCGGAGCGAAGCCGTAGTCATTCAAATGAGCATTCACTCTCTATACTCACCGATAACGAGCCAGCTCTCCTCAATGTCCATCGCCGGCGGCCCGCTCGCGCTGGTGCCCTCGCCGGGGTCGGCGGTGGCGGCCGTGACCTCCGCATCGACAGAGGTGCTGGGACCCTGAATAACAAACCAATGGATGTTATTAATGTACGCCACAACAATACACAGTTACGGTCAGCCAGTCTTTTTTGAACAGAGTTTCCTGAGAGAAAACTAATGCACCGGTGCTGGGAGAAAACGTCATCTGATTTTGTAACTTTTAATGTTTAGTTTTGCTGCAATACGTTCTAAACTAGTTTGTTTGAAAATCGGGCATTAAAATTTAAAGCATGTTTGTCTACCGAACATACAAAAATATGTGTCTTGGTGTCACGTTCAAAGGACACTGCGGAACATTTAGATTGCTGGTTAGTTGAGTTGGATATGGGAAAATTAAGTGAATTTGAGGCTAATTTTTTCAGAGCAAAGCAGGTTTCTTAGGTTATTGATAAAGGGCAGATATTGAGTTAGCTTAAGTCCGTGCACTAATTTTGAGGGAGTTTTTCAGGCCTAATACCTAGCTAGTTATCCACCTTCAAAAAAGAAAAAAGAACAACAAATCTTTATACCTAGTTATAAGGAATCGTTAAAAAGGTTTTTAGCTGAGTTATAGGTACTGACCTAGACGTGAATATGACTAGGATTCAACTACTGCAGGCCAGGGTTGCTGAGCTGGAGGAGCTTTTGTCAAAGTGCCTTGTAGAGGGGAAAGGGTAGATGGAGTTAAAATAGGAACTTGTGGGGATGCTAAAGATAGTGGCTCGTGACCAGGAATTGGTCCTGAGGAAGTGAACAAAGGGAGAGCAATGTCATGAGCAGCAACAGTGGGGATTTCAGGTAGTTAGTAAGATGCATGAGAAAAGTGGAGCTGATCTTGTAGCTGTGAAAACTTCAAAAGTACAGGTAGCTCAGGAAGGGGTGTGGAAACACATAGGAGGGTGTCTGTTTTGGCAACTCAACACCACTGCTGTCTCGGTAAATACAGAGGAAAGGGATGATGGATTTTGGGTGATTAGCATGGTAGGATCTGGAGGAGAAGGATTGTAGGAAACCAGAGACTGGGGGCGTGGAAAACGTGGTGGTATTAGACAGAACGGCACTGGGTGGTATGATATGACATGTTTATTTCTATTTGTTCTTCACTATTAACACCTTAACCCGCGCCCCAGTGGCGGTCTCGGCCAACTTCGCCCTAGTGAGGGGGGGGGGGGCATATGTTACCACCCACCTCTAACTCAAAAACTAAGAGGGCTAGAAAGACGCGGTAAAAAGCAGTCGATAGCCCTCAATGCGTCCGTTTGAAAGTATTTCGGTCATTTTTCACCTTAGAGCAATATTGGGGTCACCAGAGGTCATCAAAGGTCAAAATTTGCTAATTGTCATTATATTTTTCAGAAAACATGCCGCTATCTCATGAACTATGATAGCTAGAAAAACGCATGGAAAAGCAATCAATAGCTTTTGAACTCTTCTTTTGAAAAAGTCATTATCAATATTGACCTCAGGTCAACGGTTTAGCCTCCAGAGGGCAAAAACTCCAAAAATAGCCGTTTTTACGAAAAGTGGTTTTCGACAATAACTTTCGACTACAAAAAGCCACGACATTTCTATTGCCAGAATCGTGTTCCCCTCGCCGAGACGCGTCGAATGAACTATAATTTGACCTTGAAAGGTCAACTTGAAAATTTGACCTCAGGTCAAGGTCATGACCTTACCGGAAAAGGTCATGTTGCATATCAGTCGATGCGTCTCAACAAGACAAACACAATGAGACCATCCCCAGCGTTCTATCTCTTTCCAATCGCGAGTTATTGGCAAAAAACTGTTTGTAGCCTTAAGTGACCTCGGATGACCTGTTTAGAGGCTATCAGCAAAAATGACACCTTGGTCATCACGAGTGGTCTAAATCATTGTGATTCTGAAATATTTGGACTGTTCCGATGCGTACACACGGATCTAGAGGCATTTTCGTTTTTCTCCATTGACTTGTAATGGAAAGGTCACGCCACTGACCTGACCTTAGGTCACGGATATAAAAAATCCGAGATATACAAATTGTAGGCGCCCATAACAGCATGCAATCCACCAAGTTTGAAACCTTTCTGACAAACACTGCAGGCTGGACATGATTGCAAACTTTTTTTTAGGCCTGGTCAGTTAACTTGACCTGGTGACCTGACCTGACATGACCTGGGGTCAAAAATTTCACACATTATCCAAAATTGATGTACCAAAAGCTACCCCAAGCGGCGCGGCGCTACGCGCCGCGGTTTTTTATTCACACGCAAAAAACGCGACAGGGTGGTAACATATGCCCCCCCCCCACTGGGGCGAAGGTTAACAATCACCTTAACAGCATAACGTCATGGGAAACTGCAGTGTGGCATGGGCACTGCCTGGCCAGCCTGCGAGTCATGTGCACAAGGAATATTTGTGGTAAAATTTCATCTGAGAACAGCTCAAAGCAGTTTCAAAATCATTTTTCACCAGACACCAAGCACAGCATTCCAACCTACCCACCTTCGACCTAAATCAATTTTTTATCATAGCTGGGCACCTGTGAACTTGCATATGCTGCCATTTGTTTGCATTTACATTTTGGTATTCCTCTGATAGGCATGTCACAGGTAGCTTTTGGATGGTACTGTTTTTTTTTTGTCTTCAGCAGTGCACAGCAAAAAAGGTCAACATTTTTTTTTTACCCTGAACTTTAAGGCTGTGAAAACCTGATGCATTTTCGAACTCAGCGCATGTGATGTTACGCTGGACATGCACTAAAGCTTTTGGCATGCAATTTTGCCACAAGCATGATCCTGGCAATGTGCATATTAAAAATATCAGCTATTCTGCCTGTTACCCTGGATCTGGATGTACAGAGGTCTATAAATTCATTGTACGCTGCTTGAAAGGCAGTCTGATACCTAAACTGCAGTATGACGTGGACGCGGGGTCACACATGTGAACTTCCTGGCCCCTTTACTGTATATTTATGTCCCAGGCATGCATGTAGGCTAGCAAAGAGAGCTGTCGTTTAATTCTCCGGTATTTTCCACGCACAATATACTTAATAAAGCAAAATATCTGGTATTTTACTCACCTTATTAGCAGCACGCGACTCCCCCTGCACACACGGATCCGGCCGGAACGAAAATGGCGGCGAGGCGGCCTATGATCCATCGGTAAAGAAACACGTCGAAAACGAGTTTGATAACCGGTCGGCTGTGAGTACGCTTTTTACGCACGATTTGTGATTTTATTTACTCATAACTCACTTCCAGAACTCGCTTTCTACAGATTTAGTGAATGCATAATTCGTGAGTACGATAATTACGCGCAATACATGAGTCAAGGAACTCTTATTTCATGCGTTCGGGGTCGCCTTACTCATGGATGGCAGGTCATTGATTTCTTTGTATGAGTTTTTGTAATGAGTAAACCAGAACTCAGGGCTTGGAATGCTTCATACACGAGTAAACCAGCGATTGAAACTCATTAGCGACTGGTAAAATGACCTTTACCCTCCATATACGAGTAGATTTGTTTTCAGTGCATAATATATCACTTCAGTGCTTAACCCTCAACGGAATTTTGGGTTTTCTGCATATACCCCGGCCGAGGGGAGGGGGTCGATTACGACCCCTCTCCGTCTTTTTGCCCCTAATTGAGCTAGCGCCTTGCGGATGAAACTGAGCGCGAGCGTCGTATGAGATGCAGCAACTGGTACCCGAGTTGAATGTCTCAGGTCAACCGATAAACTCTGAGGTCAGTATAAGTGCTCCAAATCGCGGGATCGGTTTTTGGTAAACAACCACCATAAGTGGTTACAGAGCCAAGATAATGGCACCATCGAGTTTTGCATGCTCAAGCGCGTCGACTAGTATACGCTTTGTTTTTTTTAGGTCAATTTAAGGTGTTCACATCAGGGCATGGTCAGGGCAGAGCCACTCAGGCCACGAAGCTGGCCCAAGGAGGTCATATCGCTTCTTAGATTCGGTAAGTCCTCACAAGTCCACTGGTGGCTTCCCGACTCGCTAGCTCAATTTGATCGGGACTTTTTGGTGAAAACTCCCGTGACCCTAGTGACGTTATAAATAAAGTCGCTTAACTTTAAGAATGGAAAAGTGAATGCTGGCCGCTGGGGCTCGCAAAGATTGTATAAAATTGCGAATTAATGCGCTTGAGACAGCTTTAGATGGCTCCCGGCGCCAAAATAACAGCTTTCATATTTCCCAATTGATTAATAATCGTGAGGTTGCGTGACCGACCTGACTTCAGGTGACTCTTGAGAAAAATACGGGATAGCTACATACAAGTTGTGAGGCCTCTGGAAGATAGTACTAGATCATATAAGCTTCATTCCATGTTGAAAAGTCCCCTGGCACGAAGGGTGCTGCGACGTCGCGACATTTTGGGACCTTACAGAGGTTCGCTTTTGACGTCATTGGTCAACGGCCTGACCCTAACCTTCGCACTTGTAGGAGGATGTCGAATAGACCTCCTACACTCGGTTTTTCGCAAATAACTCGCGCAAAAAGCGACAGATTGCGACGAAACTTCCATTACCCTCGAGTAAATCAATATTACGCCTACCCTATAATTTGTATGACCCTGACTCAAAAGACCTTTGACTTGTGACCTGTTTTCCGAGACCATGTTTGGCCGGAATCGCGGTTTGGTGTATTTCGAGAAGAGCGCGTTCTATTGTCTTTTTGTGGCTTCAAGCGATCAAACATGTGAAAGGATGTTGATCCCATGGATTCTAGTGGGTATCAAGGTCCGGTGAAGGTCAGCCAGGTCACTGACCTTTGATGACCTTTGTTCACTCTTTCGAGTTCTACATGTTTCTAGGGTAGATTTTGGAGTTGATTTCGCATTTAGAAACCGTTTGAACATTTAAGAAGTAGTTGTGGTTCCCTCGTAACATGTGACCTGACCTGACCTGGCCTAAATGCACGAAAACATCATCTGTGATCAAAACTAAATTGAAATTCGTGATCAGCACCCCGCAAAACCTTGTAACAGCTTCACTTAAAGGGAGATTATGACCTTTTTCCACAAAATCTGAGTTAGGACCATTTTCTGACAAAACACAACAAGGTATAATGTAAATTAAAACCATTTTGCTCAATTCGGTACCTTGCCGCAAATATCTCAACTTGAAGTCACGTTAGCGGGGAGCGCTGAAAATGACCGTTGAATAAGTACTTACATCACTTTTTGGTACTTGCATGTAATTTTGTAAAATGAGCGTATTCATTACATTTGATCTTCATCACATCTAGTTAGTTAATGGTCGTCTATAGTGCCTTCAAAAGATATTCATGGTTTGGGGGTGGTTTATGTCTAAATTTACGCAACTATTTTTCCTGTTCATCATCTGTCGCCATATGCTGCTATTTTAGTAGCAACGACTCAATTTTGAATCGGTCCCGCCGACTGCACAATAAAAGAAGATAGATACAACACTTTTGCGGCATCACTGAAAAACTTATGCAGTACTGTTATCAAAATTCTCATAACACCGTTCGACAAACCTGAAGTCTTTTTGAAATAAATATGCTTGTATTTTTCGCTTCAGGCTCTGAGGCCTAAATAATGAATTTCGTAGTCGCAATCGCAAGATTTGGCTGCGTTTCTGGCGCTTGCCGTTCATTTGTGGCGCAAAATAATACTTGGAAACAAAGAAGAGTAGGCACTATGTACCCCCGAATTAGAATCTAATTAATTCTAAACCGAATTAACTCTAATTCAAATTAGAATCCTTACAACCAAGCAACGACAAGGCGATAACATAAACAAAAACCCAAGCGTCGCTGTTTGAAACAAAAGCGCCATATACTGCGACTTTTTTATAGAGAAGGACAACGCATTTCGGTGGGTGTTACAAGTACTGCAAGTACTGCTTCTTTTTTGCAAAAATAAAACCTTTTTCACATACGAAAATGTGCTAGGAAATTTTCATATTTTATAGAAACTACAGTAGAAATAGTATAGATGTCGAGTAATTTTTATTTAAGAAAAAAGAAAGCTCATTATCTCCCTTTAACGAAGCTCTAACAGGTCCCGATTCCCCGACTTTTGAGTTATATTGACCTGTCAACCAATGACCTAGGACCTTAAAATTGGGTATCATCGGCCTCCTCTCGTCACGGGCAACACGCTGTTTTTCCGCGAAGCTCTAGCTCGATCAGGGGCTGAACGGCAAAGGGGTCCAACGGACCCTCCCCCCCCCTTACGATAGACGCTGGCAAAACACCAATATGGGCGAGGGTGAAAATACAGCTGCTGTCATAAAAGTTCAGCTTGAATCAAAGGTCAGGCTTGCCAAATTTCAGCTCTCGCAGCTATCAACAAGAATAAACATGTGGAGGCGGCACCCCCCTCCCCGCCCCCCTCTCCTTGGCCACTGCCAGCGAGGTTTTAAGCGTATCATACGCGTTACAAAGCATCATATCAAGATGACACACCCCAGCAGCCATATGCACTGAACAAAAACTTATTACCCACGCTAGTCTATCGGCACCATAGCACATGGTCGAGACTGTCGTCAGCCACGGACACGCACTCGACCAACCCTCTGAGCCCGTTGACTGCGGGTGACCTTGACATGTCAAGCCTGATTGGCGGCCGGCCGCTGTCGTGCGGTCGTTACACGCGGAGGGGAGGGAGACACAAAGCTCTACGTTATAGCTGACCTCTGGCTCTGACCTTTCCCTGCGCCCTGGTCACTGACCCCGCTCCATGTCGCTGGGCGGTGGCATGGCGGTGGAAACCGGTTCTAGCCTCTACACATGCCACCATTCTAACTCTCCCCTCCCCACGCTACTACGCGGCGTGGAGTACGCTCGTGCGTAACTGGGCGGAGCAAGGGGTCACGCGATACAGGGGCGGAACTGGTTGCCCTCCCGCTCGCCGAGCGACCAACGACTAATACCCTGGAGAACCGTACATGATGAAACGTGACTTAGTGACCTGATGACCTGTGCCGTGAATAAAATGTGATCTGTGCAGCTTGTGATCTCCTCAGGGAAGTCAGTGTTGGGAGGAACCAATCTGTAGCAACCTGTGATCTGTCGTTTCAAGTTATTTTAACCTTCGCCCCAGTGGGGGGGGGGGGCATATGTTACCACCCTGTCGCGTTTTTTGCGTGTGACTAAAAAACCGCGGCGCGTAGCGCCGCGCCGCTTGGGGTAGCTTTTGGTACATCAATTTCGGACAATGTGTGAAATTTTTGACCCCAGGTCATGTCAGGTCAGGTCACCAGGTCAAGTTAACTGACCAAGCCTAAAAAAAAGTTTGCAATCATGTCCAGCCTACAGTGTTTGTCAGAAAGATTTGAAACTTGGTGGATTGCATGCTGTTATGGGCGCCTACAATTTGTATATCTCGGATTTTTTATATCTGTGACCTAAGGTCAGGTCAGTGGCGTGACCTTTCCATTACAAGTCAATGGAGAAAAATGAAAATGCCTCTAGATCCGTGTGTACGCATCGGAACAGTCCAAATATTTCAGAATCACAATGATTTAGTCCACTCGTGATGACCAAGGTGTCATTTTTGCTGATAGCCTCTAGACAGGTCATCCGAGGTCACTTGAGGCTACAAACAGTTTTTTGCCAATAACTCGCGATTGGAAAGAGATAGAACGCTGGGGATGGTCTCATTGTGTTTGTCTTGTTGAGACGCATCGATTGATATGCAACATGACCGTTTCCGGTCAGGTCATGACCTTGACCTGAGGTCAAATTTTCAAGTTGACCTTTCAAGGTCAAATTATAGTTCATTCGACGCGTCTGGGCGAGAGAAACACGATTCTGGCCATAGAAATGTCGTGGCTTTTTGGAGTCGAAAGTTATTGTCGAAAAACACTTTCCGTAAAAACAGCTATTTTTGGAGTTTTTGCCCTCTGGAGGCTACACCGTTGACCTGAGGTCAATATTGATAATGACCTTTTCAAAAGAAGAGTTCAAAAGCTATCGTTTGGTCTTCCATGCGTTTTTCTAGCTACCATAGTTCCTGAGATAGCGGCATGTTTTCTGAAAAATATAATGACCATTGGCAAATTTTGACCTTTGATGACCTCTGGTGACCCCAATATTGCTCTAAGGTGAAAAATGACCGAAATACTTTCAAACGTACGCATTGAGAGCTATCGACTGCTTTTTACCGCGTCTTTCTAGCCCTCTTAGTTTTTGAGTTAGAGGTGGGTGGTAACATATGCCCCCCCCCCCCCACTAGGGCGAAGTTGGCTGAGACCGCCACTGGGGCGCGGGTTAAATAAACAACACGTTCGCGTTGGAGAGATGCACCATAGTTGACTTTATCGAAAGTGCTCAGAAGACGACAGTAGATACAATCACGCTGGGGGATAGTTATGGCTGGCGATGTATATTTACCCAGTCGTATTTTTACTCCCTCTGGAAAAGAACATACAATTATTATCGTTTACTTTTGTTTTGTATGCGGATTATAACGTGAGCTATTTTTACATCTTGACTTAAATTGTACACATTCAGCTTCGCACCCCGCTCCCAGCCAGCCTTCCCAAATGGGGCCCATATGGGCTGAAAGTGGGGCATCTGGGCTTAAGTGGGCATGGGCTACATGTGGGCTATTATCTGGGCTAAATCTGGGTCCCGTATGGGCTGAGCCCCAGCAAACATGCCCACATGGGTCCCATATGGGGTGAACATGGGCCAGATGGGCCCACGTGGGACATGGGCTACAGATGGGCTACCCACGTGGGCCCCATATGGGATAAAAATGGGCCAGGTGGGCAAAACGCATGTGGGCTGGAGATGGGCATCCCATGTGGGTCCCATGTGGGGTGAACATGGGCCAGATGGGCCCACGTGGGACATGGGCTACAGATGGGCTACCCATATGGGCCCCATAGGGGATAAAAATGGGCCAGGTGGGCCAAACGCATGTGGGCTGGAGATGGGCATCCCATGTGGGTCCCATATGGGGTGAACATGGGCCAGATGGGCTCACGTGGGACATGGGCTACAGATGGGCAACCCATATGGGCCCCATATGGGATAAAAATGGGCCAGGTGGGCCAAACGCATGTGGGCTGGAGATGGGCATCCCATGTGGGTCCCATATGGGGTAAACATGGGCCAGATGGGCCCAGTGGGACATGGGCTACAGATGGGCTACCCATATGGGCCCCATGTGAGATAAAAATGGGCCAGGTGGGCCAAACGCATGTGGGCTGGAGATGGGCATCCCATGTGGGTCCCAGATGGGCCCACGTGGGACATGGGCTATAGATGGGCTACCCATATGGGCCCCATAAGGGATAAAAATGAGCCAGGTGGGCCAAACGCATGTGGGCTGGAGATGGGCGTCCCATGTGGGTCCCATATGCGGT
The DNA here is from genome assembly GCF_019059575.1 of Amphibalanus amphitrite. Classification (NCBI taxonomy): domain Eukaryota; kingdom Metazoa; phylum Arthropoda; class Thecostraca; order Balanomorpha; family Balanidae; genus Amphibalanus; species Amphibalanus amphitrite. The sequence continues at coordinate 39,001 of NW_024882418.1, read as the reverse complement.
GAACATGGGCCAGATGGGCCCACGTGGGACATGGGCTACAGATGGGCTACCCATATGGGCCCATATGGGATAAAAATGGGCCAGGTGGGCCAAACGCATGTGGGCTGGAGATGGGCATCCCATGTGGGTCCCATATGGGGTGAACATGGGCCAGATGGGCTCACGTGGGACATGGGCTACAGATGGGCTACCCATATGGGCACCATATGGGATAAAAATGGGCCAGGTGGGCCAAACGCATGTGGGGTGGAGATGGGCATCCCATGTGGGTCCCATATGGGGTAAACATGGGCAAGATGGGCCCAGTGGGACATGGGCTACAGATGGGCTACCCATATGGGCCCCATATGAGATAAAAATGGGCCAGGTGGGCCAAACGCATGTGGGCTGGAGATAGGCATCCCATGTGGGTCCCAGATGGGCCCACGTGGGACATGGGCTACAGATGGGCTACCCATATGGGCCCCATAAGGGATAAAAATGAGCCAGGTGGGCCAAACGCATGTGGGCTGGAGATGGGCATCCCATGTGGGTCCCATATGCGGTGAACATGGGGCAGATGGGCCCACGTGGGAGTTGGGACATGGGCTACAGATGGGCTATCCATATGGCCCCATATGGGATAAAACTGGGCCAGGTGGGCCAAACGCATGTGGGCTGGAGATGGGCATCCCATGTGGGTCCCATATGGGGTGAACATGGGCCAGATGGGCTCACGTGGGACATGGGCTACAGATGAGCTACCCATATGGGCCCCATATGGGATAAAAATGGGCCAGGTGGGCCAAACGCATGTGGGCTGGAGATGGGCATCCCATGTGGGTCCCATATGGGGTAAACATGGGCCAGATGGGCCCAGTGGGACATGGGCTACAGATGGGCTACCGATATGGGCCCCATACGGGATAAAAATGGGCCAGGTGGGCCAATCGCATGTGGGCTGGAGATGGATATCCCATGTGGGTCCCATATAGGGTAAACATGGGCCAAATGGGCTCACGTGGGACATGGGCTACAGATGGGCTACCCATATGGGCCCCATATGGGATAAAAATGGGCCAGGTGGGCCAAACGCATGTGGGCTGGAGATGGGCATCCCATGTGGGTCCCATATGGGGTGAACATGGGCCAGATGGGCCCACGTGGGACATGGGCTACAGATGGGCTACCCATATGGGCCCCATATGGGAAAATGGGCCATGTGGGCCAAACGCATGTGGGCTGGAGATGGGCATCCCATGTGGGTCCCATATGGGGTGAACATGGGCCAGATGGGCCCACGTGGGACATGGGCTACAGATGGGCTACCCATATGGGCCCCATATGGGAAAAATGGGCCAGGTGGGCCAAACGCATGTGGGCTGGAGATGGGCATCCCATGTGGGTCCCATATGGATCACCCATGTAGGCCCCATTTAAGTTACTCCAAGAGCATAAAAGCAAAAAAGGTGACTGTTGTTCATGTGAATTTTGGACTCCAAGTACATCACGTTCATACATGATGCCATATGGGGTCAATGTAGGCTGGCCCATATGGGTCCCTGATGTGGGGGCCGCGTGGGTCTCATATGGGGCCTACGTGCGCTTGCCCATATGGGTCCCATGTGCCACCCACTGCTATTCCCATGTGGGGCCCATATGGAAGAGGTGGGGGGCCATGTGGGCCCCATATGGGAACCATGTGGGCATGTTTGCTGGGATATGGACATTTCCTTTACTACAAAATGTTGGTATCTGACCCGACACCTATCTGGGCTGGATGCGGGCAGCATGTGGGCAAACTGGACATCAACAAGCTGGGCACACCCAGCCGGGGCCCACATGGGGCCCGGCCGCCCACATGGACAAAATTTACTACAAAACTTTGTTAACCGACCCGACACCTAGGTATCTGGGCTGGATGCGGGCAGCATGTGGGCAAACTGGACACCAACACGCTGGGCACACCCAGCCGGGGCCCACATGGGGCCCAGCCGCCCACATGGGCAAAATTTACTACAAAACTTTGTTAACTGACCCGACACCTATCTGGGCTGGATGCGGGCAGCATGTGGGCAGACTGGGCACCAACAAGGTGGGCACACCCATCCAGGGCCCACATGGGCAAAAGTTACTACAAAAATAATTGTTAACTGACCCGACACCAACACCAATCTGCAATAAACATTTCCTTTATTACAAAATTTTGTTAACTGACCCGGCACCTATCTGGGCTGGATGCGGGCAGCATGTGGGCAAACTGGGCACCAACAAGCTGGGCACACCCATCCGGGGCCCACATGGGGCCCAAATGGGCAAACTTTACTACACTTTGTTAACTGACCCGACACCTATCTGGGCTGGATGCGGGCAGCATGTGGGCAGACTGGGCACCAACAAGCTGGGCACACCCATCCAGGGCCCACATGGGGCCCAAATGGGCAAACCTTACTACAAAACTTTGTTAACTGACCCGACACCTATCTGGGCTGGATGCGGGCAGCATGTGGGCAGACTGGGCACCAACAAACTGGGCACACCCATCCGGGGCCCACGTGGGGCCCAAATGGGCAAACCCCAGCCAGCATGCCCATGTGGGCCCCACATGGGCAGTTGATGGGCATGGTGGGCTAGGTGGGCCATGGGCTAGAGATGGGCAAATATGTGGGCTGCATGTGGGCCCCACATGGGCTGCCCACATATTTTTTGACAGGTATAATGCTTGATAATGAGATTGCTTGCACATGTACGAGGGCATATCCAGGAATTTTGGTGAACACAGGCATTCACGCGGTGTTCCTGTATGGTGGGCTTAACATGGGCACTGCGTGGGCAGCCCATGTAGTGGGGTGTAGGTGGGCTGGATGTGGGCAGCCCATTATTTATTTTTTCACTGTCCAATGTGTATGATATTACAAGAAAAAAAAGAACTCGCTGTTTAGTCTCATGCCTCCAAAATACACTTCGACGTCGTGAGGAAGTCGCATAGTTGATGTTTGTGAGACCAGCTACGGCTGATATTGGACAGTCAAATGTCAATGTTGTGATTGTGTCGTATGATTGTGTCGCCTGAGCCCGCCCCTGCGCGGGCGACCCGCCGGCGGAGCTCGGCCCACCGGACGGGGCCTGGGGCCGCCTCTGCACCGCCCGGGGCGGTGACCGGCCGACCGGCTGGCGGGGCTGCGGCGTCTGGGCGGGCCAGTTGGCGTTGAGACTCTGAGTGGTGTGCGTGTCCAATAAAGCCTTAATTCGGGCGGAACCGACACATGGCGCGGTCGGTATTAGCTCGAACCCGCCCATAGTGAGTACAAAGTGCGATTAACGAAAGTGAAAGGAAGCAGGAATGCGTAGCCGTGGCGGCCGCGCCGCAACCACGACCGCGTTCGAGTCTCTTCGGAGAGGCGCGCCCGCAGCGACGCCAGCTGTATCGCTAGTTGGTCGAGTCGCAGCTGTGACATCAGGACGTAGTCGTCCCATCTCTCCTTCCAGAGGTAGAAGGCGTCACTGCGGTCGGTGGAGATGTCCAGTCGGTCAGGCCGGATCGGCTGCAGGCTCGTCATACCACAGCGATTACGAAGGACTGTTCTAGAAGCCCTCCACGCCAGCCACCTGGGGAAGGAGAAAACGAAGGCCCGCGCAAGACAGATCGTCTACTGGCCCGGGATCTACCGGGATGTGGAAAATGTCACCCGCTACTGTACCAGCTGCCAGAGAGATCTACTCGCTCAGCAGCAAGAGACCATGATGAGGAGACCGCCAGCGGAAAGGCCGTTCGAACTACACATCGACTTTGCCGATCACGCCGGCAGGAAGTAGGTACCTCGCGGCAGTGGACAGATACTCCGGGTGGCTGTTTGTCGCCGACCTCGGTGTAAGCGCCCCCGCTTACACCGGTCCGAAGGACGATAGAAGGCGTCATGACGAGCGCACTCGCTACGCGACTTAGCGTAAATGGACGGCACGGGAAAAGGGCTTTCGGCGGTACCCGGCTTTTTGATGTCGTGTTCAGTAAGTAATGGTTTTATCTCTTTATTTAATTGCCCAACTCCCTTGGACACCTGATAGCGGTTGTCAGAATAACAGCAGCACTCCAATTCATATGTTATTTCAGGTGTCGTCAATTACTGTCCGATTAGCGAATTCCAAGCAGCCGACTTATAAAGCACTAATGTCCTTTGTGTCCATCATAATCGGACCTTGTATGTTCATTCTGCATCAGATTATTTCCTGCAAAAAAAAAATATCTTAAGTTCATTTCTCAATTAATTCAAGTCAAATCAGATGAAGTTACTTTTAATGCAGGTAATACAGAATCATGGTAGAACACAGCACGGGCAATACACAATTCGCTTATGTGTCTGCACCTTTTACATTGCTGGTGCTTATTTTACAGGAGCCGTGCGGCGGAACGGGCTTACCCAGGACACCAACAACGGCCAGCTGGAGGTGGCGCCACGAAAGTGGTTTACGGGTGCCAGGAACCGCGACGGAGGCCGCCAGGAGAGGACACCAGCTGGAGTTTAAGCGGAGGAGCAGATGAGAGAAGAAGTCTAGAGATGAACAGAAGAGAGGAGAGAGTTTAAACAGCATTTTTGTGTTTATCGATAATATAAATATTGATCACTGACAGTTTGTTTTGTTGCGGTGGCGAACGTTCAGCAATGGTCAGGGGGAGTGATTGAAATAGCAGACATCGATTATATTATAATCATATTGAAATTAATTGTAGGTTCTGGTGGGAACTAAGATGGGCTTTGGTGAATATTTATTGATTAATACAAACGATGCTAGGGAGGTGAGCCAGCATGGGGCCCACCTAGGGCCCACATCTGCTGGCCCACGTGGACCCCATATGGTACCCACCTTGAGCCCATGTGGGCCAGCCCAGGTGGGCCACATATGGTGCCCATCTTGGGCCCATGTGGGCCAGCCCAGGTGGGCCCCATATGGTACCCACTTTGAGCCCACGTGGGCCAGCCCAGGTGGGCCCCACCATTTACCCAGGGACAAATTTATGTGGGCCCCACATGGGCTGCCCACATGGGTCCCACCAAGTGGCCCACCTGGGCCCCATGTGGGGCCAAGGTAATAATGTTGGCTGGGTATGGGTCCCAGCTGGGTCCCATTTCGAACCCACATAGGCTCCAGGTGGGATTTTTCGCTTATACCCATTTGGGTCCCGGCTGGGAAAGCCCATATGGGACCCGGCTGGGCCCCATATGGGTCCCATGTCGAACGCACATGGGCCCCATGTGGGATTTTTCGCTTATACCCATGTGGGTCCCGGCTGGGAAAGCCCATGTGGGACCCATATGTGCCCCGGCTGGGCCCCATTAGGGTCCCATTTCGAACCCACATGGGCCCCATGTGGGATTTTTCGCTTATATCCATGTGGGTCCCGGCTGGGAAAGCCCATGTGGGACCCATATGTGCCCCGGCTGGGCCCCATATGGGTCCCATCTCGAACCCACATGAGCCCCATGTGGGATTTTTCGCTTATACCCATGTGGGTCCCGGCTGGGAAAGCCCATGTGGGACTCATATGTGCCCCGGCTGGGACCCATATGGGTCCCATTTCGAACCCACATGGGCCCCATGTGGGATTTTTCAATTATACCCATGTGGGTCCCGGCTGGGAAAGCCCATGTGGGACCCATATGTGCCCCGGCTGGGCCCCATATGGGTCCCATTTCGAACCCACATGGGCCCCATGTGGGATTCTTCAATTATACCCATGTGGGTCCCGGCTGGGAAAGCCCATGTGGGACCCATATGTGCCCCGGCTGGGCCCCATATGGGGCCATCTGGGCTGCCCATATGGGACCCAGTTGGACGCCCATGACAAACACATCTGGGCCCCAAGTGGGCAGCCCAGATGGGCCCCAGTTTGCTGCCCACTTGGGGCCCATATGGGCCCCATTTGGGAAGGCTGGCTGGGCTGGTATTTCTACACCATGTCGCAAGGCGTAGAAATTGTTTTGGCTTAAATTGCACTGTGGCGTAAAATTATTATCGTAAATTACATGCTTAATTCTTCCTAACGCCCCTTTACACCCTTTACCTAGGGGTGTAAAATGAATTGATTTGGGGTGGAGATTTGTGTACCGTACTTTTATTCCGCAACGGGTGTAGTTCTAAGCTTACGAGGATATATTTCTTACTACCGGGTGGCAGAATTAATCTCCAATTGTCCATGCAAACATCTTTTACTCTGGCATAAAATGAAGTTAAAAGGGGTGGGGATTTGTGTACCGTAATAATATTCCAATTTCAGGTGTAGTTTTTCTTTCAGTGTAGTGTGACGTCACCTCGTTTAGTCATTCTGATTTAAATGGGTTTGTTCGTTGAAAAATCGCTTTAAACTTGGTCTGAACTTTGTTGTGGTGCCTACAGAGTAAAAAGAATCAGCTTTATGACAGTAATGTGGCCTGGGGAAGGAGGTACTTTTGGGCTGTGACGTCACATATTTGAAAGTTTGTGTTTGGAATATGGGAAGCCTAAGATATTTAATGAAAAATAAATGGCAGAACCGTGTTCCTGGTCATCCAATCTATAAAGTCGGGCACAATTTAACTGGTTTTAACAACATTTTAGAAGGTGGGATAGTCCCTTTAAATGCTTCCCTTTTTGTAGGTATAGCTGACTACAAAATGATGATCCCCTCCTCACAAGCAATCAGTTGACCGAAATGCTATAGGCTGTTCCGGTTATCACGCAATGAAGGGTGTCTTTGGTGAGCATTGGGTCACAGAATTTAACCCGCGCCCTGGTGGGGTCTGTTTATAGCGCAACCTGGTGGGGGGGGGGGCTATTTTTGCCCCCCCCCCTCGTATCTCCGAAATTACTGGACAGATCCACAAAATTCAAACGGCGTTCGAAGGCCCTGTCAATTTGTCGAGGGAAATTTCTATTTTATTGACCTCGGGGTCACCGATGACGTCACAGGTCAGGTCAAAGATAAAATGTTTTGCGGGTCACGGGTCTTCTAGGGAATGCGCTATAACATCGAGTAAAACGCATTTTATCGAAAATCAGCAAAAGGGCGTCAGTTGCCTAGTACATATGTTGCTATTAGAAGTCACTGATAGTACCAGGTCAGGTCAAAGCTCGGGTCACCAAGGGTCAGCACATTAACCCAATTTTACTAGGGCTGTGTGATGCATGTTTTATCGCCAATTTTTCATTTTAAACCCAATGGTGTTAGTTATAAGACCATAGGGGAAGTTGGGGCAATGCCGGAGTTGGGGCAAAGCCGAAATTCGAGATATTTCGAAAACCGTACGACATGGATGCCACCTGTCAGTGATGCTCTGAAGCTTAAGTGACTACCAATTATCGCATGTTTGTTACCAGTCGTCATTCGGAATACTTCGGCTGTGAGGGCGCCAAGAGCGTTTTCAAGGTACGTTTCCTTTGTACTACATGCGTCTTCGAAGCTGCATTTCCTACTCATTATGCTACCGTTTGTCTGGCCAATTCGGTCAAGTAATCTTCAGCACGTCTTTGCATAAGTGTGCTGCCTATTTGAAATTTATACAGCACGTTGAAAAGTTATGGGCCTGCAAATGAAAGTATGGCTGGCTGGGGTAATGCCGAAAACGTGCAATTACGCGCGTTAAAGCACGCTACGTGAACTTTACCGCTGTAGAATAGCAACGCGTATTTTTAGTCACACAAATTACACTTTTCACCGACACAACGGCCTGTTACCATAAGGAATGATTTACCTGGCCTTTTCTTATTATATCACACAATTATAACTTCCAGTGTGCACCAAGCGTCCTCAAGCTCTTAAAACGCGTGTCAGCTTTGACGAATTCTGGATAAAATTTGAGATAAAATAGCAAAACATCAATTTCGGCATTCCCGTAGATCATTTCTCCCATTTCCGGCTTTCCCCGCAGTCCGGGGCAACGCCGAAAAAGTCACTTCTTTGATATTTTTAGTTTGTGCGCTTATCGGTATGCGAATTCATCAAATGCGCCTGGTATGTTTGAAAGGCAAAAGACTGGCCTCTCGAATGACGCCAACAAGAATAGCTTATGTTGTCTACCTTGCGTGCTACGGGCGTCAGAAAAAAGTATTCGGCGTTCCCCCAACTTCCCCTAAGGAACGATTCAGGTCACTTCCTGGTGGAGGTCAGGTAAAAAATGATCAAATTTCAAAGTTGATATTTTTGCATAAAATGGGTAACGTTTCAATGCAGCTCGTTACTGCCAGTCTAAATTTCAAAGTTGATATTTTTGCATAAAATGGGTATCGTTTCAATGCAGCTCGTTACTGCGAGTCTAGTGGACACTGGTGGTCTTTGTTTTGCGCTGCGTTGTCTAGAATTGCTAGAAATGGAGTTTGAAAATTTGACGTCATCAATTTTGAACAGTTTTTTTGTTTCGCTATAACTTGGCCAAAAAAGAGGTACCTAGCGATCTGAAATTTGGTAGGTGAATAGAAGTCGATAAGGGCTATCTAAAGGAATATTCTGTTTTTTTTCTCGAAAATTTAAAAACTTCTTGGATTTTTAGGCAATTATATTTAAAAAAAAAATTGTTTTGATTTTGGGGTCAAATTCAAAAAATTTAAAATTTCGAGATTGCCATTTTGTAGCCCTGGTAATTCAACACCTTTTATGTCTTAACCCGCGCACCGACGGGGGGGCGGATATCCGCCCCCCCCCCCTGAGGTTTCTCGCGAATAGCGGGAAAACCGCGGCGTGTAGCGCCGCGAAATTTGGTATGACTATAACCTCATCAATTTTACACATGGTGTGCAAGTTTAAACCTCCTACCTTTTAACCCTCGCCGGCCGAGGGGGGGGGCGGGTGCCGCCCCCCCCATAGGGTTTTTTCGCGATAGCTCCGAACACGCTGGCGATAGAGAGCTGAAACTTGGCATACCTGACCTTTGATCCAAGCCGCATCTTTTGACACCAACCGCATTTTTGGGTCAGGTCAGGTCACTGACCTATGACGTCATAAGTGAACCTCTGCACGGTCTTCAGATGTCGCAACCTCGCAACGCCCTCACTGCCAGAGGAGATGTCACAGGGAAATGAAACTTGCAGGATCTAGTATCCATTATGAGTCTCACAACTTGTATATCTCGGATTTTTCCTAAAGGTCATATGAGGTCAGGTCATTTTCGTGACCTCACCATTATAAGTCAATGGGGAAAAATTCAAACTGCTATTCTGGCGCCGGGAACGATCTCCAACTATCTCAAGCACACAGAATCGTGATTTGATGCACTCCTTGCAAGGTTAGATGCGTCACTTTTGCAATGTTGACCTTCCGTGACGTCATTTATGACGTCATCAAGGTCATATTAGTTTTTCGTCAATAACTCCCGATCAAATTGAGCTAGCGAGTCGAGAAAGCCACCAATGGACTCAGAAAGACCTGCCGGATCGAATGATATGCGACATGACCTCTTTCGACCAACTTCGTGACCTGGGGGTGCTGACCTGACCTTGACCTGAGGTCAACACCCTAAGTTGACCTGACCCGAACAAAAAGTATATCATTCGACGCGCCTGAGCGAGGCGAACACGATGCTGCCAAAATCGCGGCTCTGCGGCCGTTTTTGGCGAAGTTATTCACCAAAAACTGAACCGTACCCTGGGGCACTTGACCTGACCTCAGAGGTCACCGGTTGACCTAAGACCTTAAAATCGGGTACCAATCTCTGCGTCTCGTAACGGCGCACACGCTCGTTTTTTCCGCGACGCGCTAGCTCCACCAGGGGCGAAACGGCGAGGGGGGGTCGTACCCGCCCCCCCCCCCTCGGCCGGCGCGTATGTAGAAAACCAATAGGTCCGGCGAGGGTTAAGGTCAGGTCACCAGGTCACTTTGAATGACCCAGCCTCAAGTCACTTTTTTGCAACTTTGTCACCGTGCCAGAGCTACAGTAGATGTCGGAGGCCTTTGAAAGTCGCAGGATATTATTAGGTCATTAGTAGCTACAATTTGTATATCTCGGAATTTTGATATCGGTGACCTAAGGACAGGTCAATTTCGCGACCTCCCCATTATAAGTCAATGGGGGAAAAATCAGCTCCCTGTTTTTACCACTAAAACGGGTCGGAATGGCCCCATATACCATACATGACTTCATATACGATCAACCTTCACTACCTTGAGGTCTGTTTTGCTGTTGGGCAGCTGTGAGGTCATGTGACGTCATCAAAGGTCACCAAAGGTTTTTGGCCAATAACTCCGTACAGGAACAAGATACAGACGCGTGGATGCTCGTCAAGACGCATCGATTGATATACATGATGACCTCGAGGTCACGTGACCTGAGGTCAACCTTTGACCTTGACCTTTCGAGGTCAACATATATATCATTCGATGCGGATTGACGAGAGGATCACGATGATGCCCTTAGTTTGTTCCTATCTTGACTAATTCGAAAGTTATTCGAGAAAAACTCTCTCCATATCTAGCGCCGCCATTTTGACTTTTTTGACCCCTGTGACGTCATCTTTGACCTGACCTGAAAATGACCTTAGTAAAAATTGTAGATCTTGGCCGTGCGTATCCGATGCCGTTTACCGCTTGCCGCTATCTTGCTTCGTTCTCGAGATCTCAGGGGGGGGGGGCGGTCATCCGCCCCCCGTCGGTGCGAAGTTGGCGCAGACCCCCGTCGGTGCGCGGGTTAAACGTTTTTTGTATCTTCAAAGCCATAGGCCTGACAGCTCTTCCCGCGAAACCTTTTTTTGTCGAAAACTGCAGAACATGACGTCACTCTGACGCCATTTGCGGCCAGTCGATCATAGCTTTTGTACCTATAATTTTTGGTCACTATGTGTAAAATTGATGCCCGGGAGGGTACTGCAAGTTTGGTGACGATCAGCGCAGCGGTTCTGGAGATATATCGAAAAGTCTGGAGGGGGGGGGCAACAATAGTCCCCCCCCCCCACCAGGGCGCCGGTTAATTGAATCTCACTCAACCCGTGTGGTGCGGCACAGCCAACCACTTCAGGCACTTGATTGCCTGTGAAAAGTGGAACATTGTTCTGTAGTCAACTGTATAAGTTTTTTTTGTTACATAACTATGGCCATTATCATTGTTCTCTTTGTGCATATATTTATTCAAAGGGAATCTATATTTTGCGAAATATAAATTATAAACAACTGCGCAAACGGTAAATGAAAAGTTATGCGTAAGTAAAAACAATAGAAATATCAGCAAACCAGGCTTCCCTTCAAGATTTAGCCATTTATAAGTATAGGTACGTACGACGTTCACTTACCTACTCATGTCTTCAACGTTTTGTTTGTAAGCGTGTATAACTAAAGGAATTTAATTTCAAACGTTTTTTATTGACTTTGTTTCGATTATGCGTAAATATATCGCTTAAATGCACGCAGTGCCATTAGGTAACGTACTTCATGAAAACAATTTAAATTATTATCACGACACGTCCCTACTTTGCGTCGTGACGATGACCATGTATGTAGTAGACATTGCGTCACATAAGCTACGGAGACAATTTATAGATACAGTAACCCATTTTATATCAATAACTTAAAAAGACATGAATAGTTGAAGGTTGAAGTAATCGGGGGGGGGGGGGGGGCGCCCGGAGTACAGTGGTCATCGGCGAGTAGGTAGTTATCATTATACTGATTCTATTAGATGTCTATTATTTGTTTATGTGCTTTTCAACGATACATAGAATAATTCAAACCACACAGAAGCGCATAACCAAAGGTTAGAAATACAAATGTGCCAACTGTAAAACTTGTTTTGTATGGCTATTGGCTGCAGGACAGCGCAGCGGCTGTGAATGACAGGCGGCCGGTAAACAGTTCAATGGCGAGCGGTCGATACATTTCGCTCGGCCCACCGTGATCGGTAGGCTATGCGTACGAAGTGTCTGCTGAATCAGTCAGTTATGAGCTATACAAAAGTGTCCTGGGTCATGGGTGTTATTTGCTATGGCATAGGCATATATGCATACCGAGCGGCGTGGAAGCCAGGCGGTGCAATGAAGACCAAGTGAGACCGGGTGGCGGGGAGCGCTGAGTGGAGCACTTTAAACGCAGAAACACGACATCCCGGTTTTAGCCGGCCGGTTTGGATTTTCCACCTGTCGCTGAGCCCCCACCCCACGGCGCGTAAGGTTTCCGAGGCGTATATCACGGTACTGACTGACCTTGGACGGGTCAAAGGACCTGAATACCGGCATGGTGTTCCCGACACCCCAGTGCCCCCCCCCCCCCTCCCACACACACACAGCGGGATGAATGCGATGGAGTGCCCTCCGTGCTGCGCCGGGCCAGCTCCACCCAAATCGGATCCCACCGCGCCCAGCAGATCGGGATTTGGGCTGGACTCTGACACCATCAGTCTGTTGGTCTGTAGGTCCCGACATGGTGTTACTTAGCGCGGGGTACAGGCCAGACTGTTGCACCTAGCGTGCTGAAATTTGCACATTTTATAAATCAGGGATACGCAGGGTGCCTTTGAAGGGTCTCAGCTCGATCAGGTTGACAGTAAGCGCGTGGCGCGTACCCAAAAAGTGCAAATTCGCGTCATAGACTTACATGTATATCGGCATGCGAAATCGGGTGAAAATGGCTAAATTTGGCCGACACGGGTCCGGTCCCTGTGCTATTCTCGTTAACCGTGCGCCCGATCGGCACGGGGAAAGCATCGCCTTGAAGAGAATTGAAGGGGCTATCGAATGGTGTGCGATGCAAAGGATAGCATGGGCAACGTGCACCCGTAATGGCACTTTCATCGGAAAAATTGACGTTTTGGACAGATTTCGTAACTTATGCTGTTTTTAGGCCGCCCCACACTGAACCTCGCATGCGAGTTGCGAGTTTTTAGGTTTCTTCAAAATCTTATAATACAATACAATCTAAGCTGAGTGACCCACGCTACCAACTAACAAGCGAGTCTGCCCATGTTTTAGCTTGCGAGCCACCTTGCATCGTATTCCAAAAGTTATCAGTCAACTTTCGATTTTCCTCGCTGCGAGGTCTGCGATTTCTGCGAGGTTTGCGGGTGTTTCGTTGGAGTCGAATTTGGTTCGTTGCGCTGCTATTGCGACTATATGTAACTTTCTGAAGGTGTAGGGGAAAGTGGGGTAAGACGGTCAGGGTAGGTAAGACGGGCACCCCTTCTGCAGACCAAACCAATAGCGCTACGAGCGAGAAAAATTAGGACCAGAATTGTCTTTCCCACTACACACCACCATTGAAGTTTGGTGATTTTGTGTTCAGTCGATAATCTTTTATTTTGATTTCTTTAAAACACTAATTTCATTGAAAACATCCATAATGTATTGTGCAAGTTTTTGTGTGCAGCACTATACAGCTAAAAACTCGCAATCACTTGTGGTACACTCATATGCCACCAGTGTTCATTTACCGCGGATTTGCTTTGTCTGCATCAAATTGTCCACAGAGAAAAATTGTGCTGAACTTCTTACATTGAGTTAGGGGTAAGACGGGCAACTATGAATCCAATGGGTCTGTAATGGTGAAAATATTTTTGTTGCTGTAGGAAAAAAAGAAGCATTTCTTATAAGAATATCTTCGATTCCGATACTCACAGACATGTTAGCAATATTCCTTCGGCACAGTTTATTCTCGAATGATGAATGTGAAAAACGGTTCTACATGACTTCTGATCTAGGGCCTATATACGAGCATACGCCTTCTGCACAAATCTTGTATACTGCCATTTCCGAGGCACTTGAGACCAACGAGCGACTGTATCAATGCAGCTAATTTCGGGCATTTGTTGCGAGCTGTACTGGTCGGTGAAAGAAGCTGGCCGTCTTGCCCTACCCATGTGACCGTCTTACCCCATGGGGTGGGGTAAGACGGGTTTTTGCAAGGTTTTGCAAAAATAGCTGCAGTTTATTTGTTGAATCAGGTCTAAGTCTCATCTTCTGGCAAATGGAAGTAAAATGTCTAAAAGAGGTTTTCACTCAGTTTCCCGTTTCTATGATGTTTCTAACCGGCCGAAAAATGGCTCCAAAGTTAAGGTGTCCGTCTTACCCCACTTTCCCCTACCGGCTTCACTGTATTCATGAAGTTACCATATGGGTTATACTGTCTAATCACTTTATGAATTAGTATTATGCCCGCAAACTCAAAACCCGCAAACTCGCAACCCGCATGCAAGGTCCAGTGTCAGTGGCGGCAGAACACCTTCAATTAAGGGGGGGGGGCACTGTCTACTTTTGGTCCCATTCTTTCCATGCAACGCCCATAGGGCTAATCCTAATGTTAAAATGCCAAAATCAAAGGGGGGCACGGTGCCCCGATGCCCCCCGCGTTCCGCTGCTTATGAATGGGGGCACGGAGGACAAGCCACTAGATCCCCTTGTCGTTTGTTTGGGTTCCTGCACTGCTCTCGCCTTTACCCGCCCCTTCACTTACCTAGATATTGCACAGGTGTCGGGTAACAGCGGCGATCCCCACCAACACACCCACTGCCTCCCGCGTGACTCAACAGTCCCCACTGAGCACAGTCACAGCTGAGACTGACAGGCGGCAAGCATTGCATGCAACTTCAAGGTCGCCACCCCTCCCCATGAACACCTTCTTGCATGTCAGCAAATTTCAGCCATTTCTTATATGTGTTTAAAAACTTTTTTTTTGCTGTATTTACTTCTAAAAATATTGCTTTCATTACTTAGACGTCAAAAGATTGCTCACCTTGCGAGTTAACTACGCCGACTACCGCCAGGATCGCCACTGTAGCGCTGAGTCCCCTCATGTCTGCAGTCGCGCTGCGCCGCCGCTGACCGCCCGTCCCCCGTTCGACCGCCCCGACCACTGCGCGGGCCGGCCCGGCGCCGCCGGCGGCGGACACTGCACGGCACACGGCGCAGTCGGCCTGACGTCACCGCTCGCCCTCATACGGACGCCGGAAACGACCAATCAGCGTCCGCCCCGTGCGCTGCAGGTGAGAGACGGCAAACACTGCCGGTCCTGACCGGAGGGGGGGGGGACCCGACAAACACGGCTGGGTGGGGTGGGCGGACACACACACACACACACACACACACACACACACACACACACACACACACACACACACACACACACACACACACACACACACACACACACACACACACACACACACACACACACACACACACACACACACACACACACACACACACACACACACACACACACACACACACACACACACACACACACACACACACACACACACACACACACACACACACACACACACACACACACACACACACACACACACACACACACACACACACACACACACACACACACACACACACACACACACACACACACACACACACACACACACACACACACACACACACACACACACACACACACACACACACACACACACACACACACACACACACACACACACACACACACACACACACACACACACACACACACACACACACACACACACACACACACACACACACACACACACACACACACACACACACACACACACACACACACACACACACACACACACACACACACACACACACACACACACACACACACACACACACACACACACACACACACACACACACACACACACACACACACACACACACACACACACACACACACACACACACACACACACACACACACACACACACACACACACACACACACACACACATTTTCGCGCCTTTATGTTTTGCTTGGGAGAGATAGTTCTTTGGGACAAAGGCCATAGGACAAAGTTTTTATTGTTGACAAGAGCACGACAGAATGCTCATGGACCGTTACAACAATAGGTCGCAAGAAAGACCTAAAGTTTTATCATTCCAATTTCCGACATAACAATAGGCATAAGCACATCAAATCATATTCATTGCTACACTTATCAACACATAAAACGTAAACCAAGTTTACATTACATATAGCATTCACTCTAAGTCTCAAATGGACATTTCCCCTATGCGGTACTCATTCAGTCCGTCCCATCCTGATCCCTGATCGTCCACAGCAGCGCGGCGACGTCTGCGCGCGGCCGTTTGACTCCCTCGAGCAGCACGGCCAGCCGCTGAAAGTCGACCTGTTCGAGCCGCTCGCGGCCGGCGCCGCCCGTCTCGGCGGCGGCCGGGCTCAGCTCGGCGGCGAACAGCCGCTCGCAGAGCGCCGCCAGCCCGGAGAGCTGCGGCCGGCTGAGCAGCGGCGGCAGCGGCTCGGCCAGCAGCCGCAGCAGCTGCTGCCGGTGGCGCCGCTCCAGCCGGCCACCGGCGGCCGCCTCCAGCGCCTCCCAGACGGCCTCCGCCGGCACCCCGGCGCCGCGCCGGTGGGCGTCGAACGCGGCCGCGTACACAAACTCTCTGGGGCGCGAGAGCACCGTGTAGTCGGCCAGGTACTGCAGGGGCGACAGCGTCTCCAGCAGGCTGAGGTCGGGCGGCAGCTCGAACCGGCAGCTGCCGGTGGCGAAGCTGCGCGGCAGCCGCAGCCAGAAGAGGCGCGGCTCGTCCGGAGCGCCGTACTCGGCCATGGCCCGCTCCAGCTGCTGGTTGAAGCGCTTCTCGGTGGTGGCCCGCGCGCGTCCCCGGCTCTCAGAAAAGCTGCTCTGGAGTGCATCCATCATTGTGGAAAACGCCTCCATCTTTTGCAGGCGTGGGTCCACTTTGTTTCTCCTTTTGCCCTTTCCTTTTCTTTTCCCCTTCTTCCCCCGTTTTCCTTTCTTTCCCTTCTTAGCTTTGGGCTGGTCACTGGTGGGTGACATTGTGGGCATGTCCGGCACGGCGATGCAGAGCCGGTCGGGGACGGGCAGGCAGCGGTGGCCGGGCCGCCGACCCATCAGCGTCTCCGTGTCATCCTCCGAGGGCGCCCGCCGCGGGCTGAGCGAGCGCCGCCGCCGCCGGCGCCGGCGCGGCAGCACCGAGGCGCCCGAGCGCCGCGTCGACCCCGACGATGTGGAGCGGGACCGGAGCGGCAGCGGCCGCAGGGAGCTCACTGTGAGCAGGGCGGCGCCGCGAGCGGGGAGCCGCCGCCCGGCGCCGCCCTGCGCCGCCGGCCGCATCAGGCCGCGGGACCGGCCGGTGCCACTTCCGGCCGGCTGCGGCAGCGAGAGCAGCTCCTCCAGGTCACCGCGCAGGTCGAGCACGACCACGGCGCGCTGGCCGGCGGCCGGACCGCCCGGTCGGCGCAGCCGCGGCGCCAGCTGACGGGTCTCCAGCAGCGAGATCTCGGAGGCGGCGTACCGGCGCAGCACCTCCTCGGAGAGCAGCGCGCACAGCTCGGAGGAGGTGGCGCCGCCCGCCGGGTCAGAGCGGTACGCCAGCGGCGCCGGCGCCGGCGGACGGGTGACGGCGGCACGGTCCTCGTCCGAGGCAGAGTCTGCCACGGCGGCCGGCTGGGCCGGGTGCCGGCACAGCAGACTGCACGGCCACCGGTGCGGGTTGTAGAGCAGCGAGAAGGGGCGCGCGGCGGCCGGCGCCGGCCCGCTCGGACACACCAGCACCGGGGGCCGCTCCGGGGGACGGAGTCGTGGCCTCAGCCGGCCCGCCAGCAGACCCGTCCGGCTGAAGGCGCCCTCGCTCATCGCTCGTAGCTAGGCAGTGACACAGTCTCACAGAGACTGTGTTGCACAGAGACTGTGTCACACAGCTGTCGTTCGCAACGTGTTCACTAACGGCTCCGACTTGACTGGATCTCAGGCGATGTTATGCGAGTCAAATGTCGCACTTAACCTAGGCGAGTTCCCAGCAACGGAGACTCGATGATTCCAGTACAGAGATATTGGAGATGATTCCAGCACATAGAAATGGGAGATTCCAACACACAAAGACGTGAGATGTCTGTATACGGAGACGGCACTGCTATCTACTGTCGGGAGCCTTGACACACGGAGGAGAAGGCCCGCTCGGCCGACGGAGACTCCTTGGACAGCTCGAGGAGCTCCGACGGTCGGCGGCGCCCGTCACCATATCGACCAAACTCACCCTCGTCCGCCGCAGCTCCGACGGCGCAGCTCAGCGGTACCGGCTACCGGGTTCAGTTCAAACTATGCAGATCCTTGTTTCGAATGCAAAATGTGCTTGCATAGTAACTTTATTCCAAGGCTCTATATTATACGATATACTATGCTATATACCGAGCAGTGTACCGAGTTAGGTATGCATATACCGATAAATCGGTAGGATTATGAAAGATGCATTACGTTGCTACAGCTGTTGGTCGTGCAGTGGCGGATCCAAGGGGGGGGGGGGTCACATGGGTCATGGCCCCCCCCTTGAGGCCCGGGGGCCCAAAGACCTGTCAGGGGCACCACCGGCCTATCAGGGGTATCACAGTCCTGACAGGGGCACCACAGGACCGCCAGGGGCACCACAGGACCGCCAGGGGCACCACAGGCCTAGCAGGGACACCACGGGCCTGGTGCCCCTGGGCCCTGACAGGACTGTAACGCCCCTGACAAGCCTGAAGTGTCTCCGGCAGGCACGTGGTGCCCCTGACAGGCCTGAGGCGCCCCTGCAAGGCCTGTGGTGTCCATAGCAGGCCTGTGGTGGTGCCCTTGCTAGGCCTCTGTTGCCCCTGACAGGCTTGTAATGCCCCTGGAAGGACTGTGGTGCCCCTGGCAGGCCTCTGGTGCCCCTGACAGGCTTGCGGTGCCCTTGGAAGGACTGTGGTGTCCCTGGGCCCTGACAAGCCTGAGGTGCCCCTGACAGGCCCGTGGTGCCCTTGTTAGGCCTGTGGTGCCCCTGGCAGGCCTCTGGTGTCCCTGGCAGGTCTGTGGTGCCCCTGGCAGGTCTGTGGCGCCCCTGGCAGACCTGTGTTGACTGATGCCCCTGCTAGGTCGCTGGTGCCCCTCACAGACCTGTGGTGCCCCTGGGCCTTGACAAGCCTGAGATGCCTGGCTATGACAGGCTCGTGGTGCCCCTGATAGACCAGTGGTGCCCTTGCTAGGCCTGTAGTGCCCCCAGCAGGCCTCTGGTGCCCCTGCTACCCCTGCGCCCGGAGAGGACTATGGTGCCCCTGAAAAGCCTGAAGTGCCTCTCGACAGGCCCGTGGTGCCCCTGACAGGCCCAAGTTACACCTGCGAGGTCGGTGGTGCTCCTGACAGGCCTCTGGTGCCCCTGGCAGGTCTGTGGTGCCCCTGGCAGGCCTGTGTTGACTGGTGCCCCTGCTAGGCCGCTGGTGCCCCTCACAGGCCTGCGGTGCCCCTGGAAGGACTGTGGTGCCCGTGCCCCTAGGGGTGCTCATGGGCCCAACAGGCCCGTTGTGCCCCTGACAGGCCTGTCGTGTATATGTTGCAGGCACTTTAGAAAATCAGTCATTTTGTAAAATGCCTAGGCATTTTGCAAAATGCCTGATTTTCCAGGCTTTTTGCAAAAAGCCTAGGCATTTTACAAAATGACTGACTCTCCAGTCATTTTGCAAAATGCCTAGGCATTTTACAAAATACCTAGCCATTTTACAAAATGACTGAGCAGCGTGTTGTAGATACGAGTACCTAATTATATACGTTTTGGTAGCATGTAGGTGGACCGAGGAGTCCAGCATTATGATCAGAGGAGTCCAGCAGTGGGAAGTCCATACCTACCTCTCTCTATTTTGAGAAGTGCAGGCCCGCGACATTTCCAACCCCCACGTCAGCGACGCTGCTGGATTTAAAATGATCGATCTGGAGCGTCAACAAACGACTGGCCCTATTGCCGGCCTGTATCTGTAAAACCATTAGAGGTCGCGAGGATTCGATCCCACACACTTAGGCGTTAAGGCGGCCGCACACTGGGCCATTCGGCGGGCGAGATTCCGCAAAAGCGGAATGTCGCGGGCGACATTCCTACAGCGGCTTTCCGCTTGTTTTCAGCAGTTTACAGGACCATTCGGCGGTGCGATTTTCTACTTAGTATTTTCAGGAACTTTATGTGAAACATTTTATGATAAATATAAACGAATGCAAACTAAATACATTTAAGCAAATACAATATTTGCTTATCCAGAATTGGAGGATCAAAAGCATGCGATAGCATGCTTTTGCATCCGGAAATTCCCATTGGTGGGTCGCTGAAAAAAAGTTCGGCTGAACCTGTTTGTCAGTGAGTGAGTATGTATGTGAGTTTGTCCAAGCTTTTATTGACCTGGAGTCAAAATGGATGGACCGATCGGGACGAAAGTGGGACCGTTTAATTCGTCTCCGGCGAGGTAAACTTTTGGTGCTGGCCTCGGTTCGCTCGGTGCTTCGTGGCACATGCTATTCTGCTTCAAAGTTTCGGTGACACGAAATTTTTTGTCAAGGCTACAGGTCAACCCGAGGTCACGGGCAAAGCCATACTGGCGGGACACATCGGTAACACCTTGAACCAGTTTCCAGGGGGGTCACCGTCTGCGAGGGGTGCAGGCTGCACGTGCTGGGGTCGGAAACCCGTTTTGACGTGAGGTCCTCTGGCTCAAAGAAATTTTAAGCTATCAACCTCAAAATCGGTTCAATGGTAGTCCCAGGCAAGGCCTCCAAAATAATGCACATTTGGT
Source organism: Amphibalanus amphitrite (assembly GCF_019059575.1). NCBI lineage: Eukaryota > Metazoa > Arthropoda > Thecostraca > Balanomorpha > Balanidae > Amphibalanus > Amphibalanus amphitrite. The sequence continues at coordinate 18,522 of NW_024882418.1, read as the reverse complement.
TGAGCTAAACTCTGTGGTGCATGAGCTATGCACGTGCAAGCCGATTGCACCCCTTCGTACGTTGCCACGCCTGCAGGGTAAACGGCAGCTCTAACTGGTTCAAAACTTGCAGGTCATAAGAAGAATACATTTATCACGACATTCCGGCGAGATAATATCCGAGGGGTGCAAGCTGCGCGTGCGGGGGGCGGATAACGGTTTTGACGATGGATCCTCTGATCCCGGGAAACGTCGAGCTAGCGACACAAAAGTCGGTACACTGATAGAACTACATAGACACACGCTACAGGATGTTATGAAAATGCCTGCACTGTGGTGCCTGGGACATGAACTATGCACGTGCAGTTAATTCATATCTTACTGTAGGTAGATCTCCACACGAATCTCACGTGCTTTCAAGCATTTCATGGATGTTTCAGTTGGTTTTGCAGTCCATACTCAGTTCCATTCCTCCAATTCTGGCCCAAGGCAACGCACGAGCGCTGCCGGCATCTAGTTTAATGCGATTATGCTATATTTCTGTACAATAAAGTTTTGAATATCTATTAATTTGACATAATTTCTGGAGGAAGTTGCAAAAAATAAAGCTCGTGATTAATGTAAACAACCGTGTTTGTCGACAAATGCAAGTAACCTAAAGACAATTGTGGAGAGGCACATAGTAACCCATTATTGGAATAGCCAATGAAGTGTATAAAAACCATTTAATATGGGGAAAGAAGTGCCGCTACGATTTTTTATCAAGTGAAGTCTATTTCTCGGCTGCTCCATCAATGGTTGGTGAGTTTCAAGTTCCACAATTTCGGGTGTCCGCGGCGTCGCCGCGGAAAAAGCTGAACCGGTCCAGCTTTTTCCGCAACTCCGCGGCTGTTCGCGCGCATGCGCACTCTACTCGCGGACAGCTAGCTGGCAGTGGTCGGCTGATAATTTTGTCGTTTCGGCAGCTGATTCGGCGTCCACGAAAGCGTAATGTCGCCACGGAATTGCGTTTTTGCGGAATGTCGCCCGCCGAATGGCCTAGTGTGCGGCCGCCTTTAGTGTCTTCTGAAACCAACGCTGTCGTCCTACGCCAAGCGACCTGATGATTCTCCCGATGTGGAGCTTGATATTTTTAACTGGGACCATGCAAGTAGGTAGTCAAAGCTGTCAAACAAAGACACAATCAAACAAAGACTACAGTCATTCGTTTACATGTAATTGTACATCAACCGGGCCTGCCTATTGACTAGGGCCGGTCTCCGGCTGGTTTTGTTAGGTCTAGTTTTAGGCAGAACATGAACGGCGTTGATGTGTACTTGGGAGTTTTTACAGCGTTAACTAAACAATGCTTTATGCTACAGCCGAGTCTGCAACTCAAGCTGGTCGTTACTCAGCATTGTCGTCATCACAGAGCTTCAAATCGATCAGCTACAGGCTGAACACGTACCTATTATAGGGTATAGGAAGACGTCCAAAAACTGTTGGCCATAGTATCTGTAGTGGGATCTACGTTCCATGCTGGTCAGGCATTTTGCAAAATGCCTAGTCATTTTGTAAAATGGCTAGCCATTTTGAAAAAAGCCTGGTTGCGTTCAGTCATTTTTCAAACAGCCGTCTTTTTGTAAAATGCCTAGGCATTTTACAAAATGACTGATTTTCTAAAGTGCCTGCAACATATACTTGCTAGACCTGTGTTGCCCCTGCTTCCTGGCAGGCCTGTGGTGCCCCTGGCGGGCCTGTGGCGCCCATACAAGGCCGTAGGTGCCCCTGACAGGTTTGTGGTGTCCCTGGAAGGACTTTGGTGCCCCTGACAAGCCTGAAGTGTCAAGGACAGACCCTTTAGACGCCAGGGTCAAGTTCGTCGGACTGACAACGATTCGCTTACCTGATAACGTTCTTGGTAAGTACTCACTACTCAGCGTCCACAACATATATACACATAGCACATTCATATATATTTGCTTACAATTGGTAAATGTAGTTGTGGGTAAGAATTAAGATACTGACTAAAAATAAAAAATGAAAAGAAAAAAAAAACTGAAAATGGGGGCACCACCAAAATGAAGTGGACGAAATCCGTTGAGTTTTTAATTTTGGGTATAGGTAGGGGCACCACTTCGATTCATGACCCTCCCCTTGGAGTTTTCCTGGATCCGCCCCTGTGGTCGTGTGCCCGTCCACTCCCTATCCGTGGTGCTGTTATTTTTAAATTCTTTAACCCGCGCCGGGCCGGGGGTGTTTGAACACCCCCCTCCCTGCGGTTTTTCGCAGATGTCTCAAAAGCAGCGCCGCGGATCGCGCCGTTTTTGGCACACCTGTTCGTGCATCTTTTCCGCACATGTTGTGAAAATTTCAGACCCAGGTCGCCTTAGGTCAGGTCACCAGGTCACGACAAGTGACCTCACCTCCGAATACGCCGACGACGTCAAAATTTTTCGACAAATTGTCTCGCCATCTGACGGACTACTGCTCCAGCAGGACCTTGGTCGTCTGGCGGCCTGGTCCGTCAGATGGGGACTCACCCTAAACCCCAGCAAATGCAAATCGTTCACGATCACCCTCAGGCGCGCACCCGTCCGGACAGAGTATTTTATCAACGCCACTAAACTCGAGCATGTTGGAGAGATACGTGTCCTGGGTATCATTTTAGACACCAAGCTTACATTTGCTGCTCATGTGAACAGCATTGTTAGCAGAGCAAACCGAAGCCTGGGCCTGTTGTTTCGATCCTTTCAAACAGGTGAGAAGGGAAGCAAATTTCATCGCAAGGCACTTTTGTGTGCTTACTTCTCCAGTGTACGCTCGATTTTAGAATATGGCAGTGTGATATGGGCGGGTGCGGCTGACACCCACACAGTGCGGGTCGACCGAGTGCAACACAAATTTCTAATATGGCTTTTATCAAACACGCACTCCGGACATTCCATTTCTCTGGATTACAGTGCTTTACTAAATCACTTCCGGATACAGTCATTGGCTTCACGTCGAATTCAGCATGATCTGATTTTCATCAGAAACGTGTTTCATGGGAGACACGACTGCTGCCACATATTAAACAGCTTTGCACTGCACATACCCACTCGGTCGACCCGCACACAGAAACTGTTTTATGAGCCCCGTGCACGTGTCAACACCGTGAAGCGGGGTTTATTCAACAGGGTACCATGTCTATGTTCGTTTTTTTTTTTCAAAAGGACGCTGGCTCAAAGTTCATTATCGAACCTCTCACGTGAGTTTTGCCAACTTCAGCGTCTGGCTAAGAATTCCCTGCCGAAAAAATCATCGATTTCAAATTGTGCTCGGTAAATGCATGGAAATTGTGACTTCAAAAATGAGCATACTATGATGACGTCACTGGTGGCAGCTGGCACCCAATGTCCATACGAAAGCATTCATTACCAACGAATTTTGGGAAAACTTCGTTTTTTGCTCTTACCGAGACCCGAATCGAGTAAGCGGTTCTTTCCATGATAGTTATGCATTGCATTGCAGTGCAAGTTCCACAGCATGACGTCACCACTGTTCTCATGTCTAGTTCCAAAACGCAGGCATGGAATTTATCGGGAATAATTCACATGTTAAAATAAGGCGACGTTCGAGTTTCTCAGGTTCAGTTTTTGCTCGTTTTGCTCGCAAAAACACGTGCTTGTTCGAAAAACATACTTGGAGCCAGCGTCCTTTTGAAAAAAAAAAACGAACTATAGTCAATTCGTTTTTATGCAGTGTTCCAGGGACAGATTTTTTACCGATGCCACTGGGACTTTTAAATCGCATGTTTTGAAGTATATATCATCTTTTTAAAGTCTTTTTACAAGCTCGTTTTTTTTTTAGATTCATCTTAACCCACATATTTTTTGTGCATTATATTTTTAGCTATATTTATCGTAATATTTACCTACTGTTTACTCTGCATTGTTTGCCCGTATGTCATTGTTTATCATGTATAGTGTTAGTTTGACTTCGCCTGTCAGTGGGGGTCCGCCCTGTTGGTGATCACTTGAATAAATAAATAAAATAAATAAATAAAAAAGTGCTGTGGTTTCGGTTACATGGTAAAGCTCAAAGCATTCATAGAGGAGAAAACCGGTGAGGCTGTAACGGAGATAAAAGAGCTCTTGTTGAAAGGATAAAGGCAATAGAGTAATCTTTGAGCTTTGCATTGGAAACGATTACGGTAACGGCACAACAGGCGAACTCGCTAGAAAAGGCATATAGGATACTTGGTATCACACTTTTCACGTCTAGGGTTTGTCCACCCTGGTGCTTTCACTAGTCGAGATCCGAAAATGCGTTATAGTATTTTAATTGTGTATTGTCCGATCGATACATAATACATACGCATAGCAGAAGCCTCTTGCACCAAAATACCTGGTTGGGTGGAATCGACAACATACATACATAGTACATGCCTACCAAGTAAACTTAAAAATTTCGCTCGATTGACTTTCTACATTGATTGTAGAAAGTCATTTCTACATACTCGATTGTAGTCGTTTTCATGGTGGTTTTCGAGTAGTTTTTTTTTTTTAGTTTGGAGTAATAGATAAAATTGCAATCTACCTAGGCATGTATTTTGGTCCAAAAGGCCTCAGATAAGCAGAAGATACAAGATATTTTCTTTCTATTGGTATATAATTGGTTAGCCACTTCTTCCTATAGGTAATAGCGTATTTTCACTACAGGAAGCTTGATCTAGATTAGACAACTACAATTAGGTACATCAGTGTCGCACAAGTGCAGTATGGAAAAAGATCATTGCAATACAACATTGTCAACAAAAACGATAGTTTTGACGGTTTTGCCCCTGAAGACCAAACCGTTGATCTCGGGTCAAATCTAACCCTTTTGCGAAACAGTTTCGAAGAGCTTTCGAATGGACTTATCTGCGATTTTTTTCTTCAAAATATGTATCATTTGTCATACTAAAAGTCGAAATAGCGTTCCCCTCAGTCAATGGCGTTCAACTTGATGCTCTAACAAGCGAGAGTTTAAGGCATTTAGAAAGGCACCGTGCTGCATAGCATTCTAGCTATGAGCCCTTTTGCGTGCAGGGCGCTAGGCACCTGCTTCGCTGCGCGGCTTTTACACGCTGATTTTTTTATGCTAGCAACTTTATTTCGCTCTGTGGTAAACAAGACGCAGTCACGCACTCACTTTGCCCCAGTGCTGCGCGCACGAGTCTGTCGCGCGCCCGCGCTCGAGCCGGTTAATCCAACAGTGGCAATCGCGACGGAACGACACAATTCACAGCGGTGTGTGGCGGCGGCCCGCGCCTCTCGACGGCCCAGGGGTGGGGGCCGTCTGGCGGCCACTTTTACACGCTGATGGCGTTAGGCACCACTGAGGGGCTCTGCCACTTGTACGGGAACTGGGCGGTGGCGTTGCGCCGGTCGATTTGGCGCGCCAGCTCGCGGAGTTCGCCGCGCAGCCGGTCGGCGGCGGCCGAGCCCACCGGGTCGTAGATGTAGCGCACCTCGAAGTCGCCCAGCGCGCGGGTGCCGCGGAAGCTAAGCAGCTTCGTGATGACCATGATCTCGCGCGTGGCGAAGCGGCCTGGCAGATAGTTGAGGAGGTCTCTGTCGCTGGGCACGGCGTCCTTGCTGCTCGGAACGGGACCGTACAGCACAGGCGGGTAGTTGGGCACGAAGCCGTACTCATCGAACTGGCCAAAGTTGGCAGCGGCGTGGCCCTGGCTGCATATGGAGACCAGCGCGGTGACCACTTCCACCACCTGGTCGACGCTGGTGAACCCTGGCGGGAAGAGAGGGCTCTGCCGGTCACCGGCACACAGTGAGCCCACCCCGCTCGTCTTACCACCAGCCGGGGACAGTGAGCCCACCCCGCGCGTCTTACCACCAGTCGGGGACAGTGAGCCCACCCCGCTCGTCTCACCACCAGCCGGGGACAGTGAGCCCACCCCGCTCGTCTTACCACCAGTCGGGGACAGTGAGATTACCCTGCTCGTCTTACCACCAGCCGGGGACAGTGAGCCCACCCCGCTCGTCTCACCACCAGCCGGGGACAGTGAGATTACCTTGCTCGCTGTCGCCGGCGACTCCACACATGCCCACGCCGCCGTGCTGGCGCGCCATCGTCAGCTCTTTGCGCCACTGCTGCAGCTCGTGGTCAGCCTGCAGGCTTCCGGGCTGGCTGTAGGCAGCCTCCAGCACAGCCCGCACGTAGCGCTCGATGATAGAGTAGAGAGCGCAGGCGTCGTCCCGATACGGATAGTAGGGCAGCACCGAGGGGTCGGCCACGCCTCTGGCCGCTACCTGACGCGGTATGACGCCGTCCCTGTCCAGCCTCCAGTCCTGCAGACTGGACGACACCCGTCAGCCGTCAGCAGCTGCCCGCCCATCCAACCCCGTGTCTCACTCACATCAGTGGCTAAGATATCCATGCGGTAGCTACACGTGTGACGAGAGCGTACCATCAAGCATCGAGAAACGTTATCGGCGCTATGATCATTACAAAACAGATCACCTAGAGGGTGATTTTATCCATGTGCACATCTACACACCATCTGAGGGCGCTCGCTCTGCAAAGCCTGCCATTCGGACCCTGCCTCGTTTGCCATCGAGCCTGCCCGCGGCAGCGACTCACCCTCGTTTGACGATCTCCTGCAGGCCAGAAGCGCGCACCGTCATCACGCGATCTACCCACTTTCCAGGAGCGATCAGGTCCTGCAGCGCCACCACGTTGATGGAAATGAGGAACAAAAAGTGTGGCGCCATCAGCCTGAAGAGTGGGTGCGACACGGAGAGGTGGCGGTGCGAGCAGATGACCACGCCCTCCATCATCAAGTGCGTGAAGCCCAGGTGCGTCAGCGACTCGTGGTGCTGCACCTCGGCGTTATTGAAGAACATCTTGGCCAGCAGCCACAAGTTCGGCGGGTCGCTCGGCAGGAACACCTGCCGGTTGGAGGTTTGGTGGGTCGTTCGCGGTGTATATTTTATAGTAGGCGAAAAATTGCATGTATGTATATTGTAGCTCGTTGTTGTCGTAGGTCAGTCGACTGTGTAGCTGAACCGCTCTGTTTGGGCCGCGCTGCATCGCGATCAGCGAGAAGATATCCCGAGGGATATTTCTGAGAGGGGTCTCAATAAGGTCTGGCAGTCGATCAGGACGGCTGTAGGTATCCTTTTTTTACTGGCATCATTTTTTAGTACTTACATGAAATTCTCTAGAACGAGCGTAATTATAACCCTAGATTTGCATCATGTCGAGTTACTTACCAGTCTTCTACCATGTTGATGGTTAGCAAAAGTTGTTTTATGCCTAAATTTACGCAATTATTTGTGCTTATTCATAGTGTGGGGCCCCGCGCGGCTACTTTAGTAGCAGCGAGTCAATTTTGAATCGGTTTCACAAACTGCACAATTAGAACAAAGATATCACAGTTTTGTAGCATAAGCGTGCCTGAGCCCCTGACACAATATGTATATGACTAATTCGTTGGTGATGTTTTGAAGCGTGCCAGATCGGTGTGGTCAGGTGTGGGCTCCTGACAGGTGGCCTCACCAGGTTGTCGCCGCCTTTATGCTGGAACAGCTGGATAGCCACCGGCAGCAGCTCGCTGTTCTTGTTCAGGTAAAAGAGCCCCATCGGCGCGCACAGCTGAAACATCGACACACAACCGCTTCAATGTCCCCTGGTAAAAGCAGCGGGGTACTTCGGATCACCACGCAGTGCATTTAGGTGGAGACAACAGCTTGGATGTGGTTGTATGCGTTGAAGCTGTTGTTTGCACTCACTTATTTGGTTATGCATAGACAATAAACATGCATGCTATATTTTTGCATCTAATAAATTGCTTTGCAGGACACCGAATAGCAAACCACATGACAAAACCGTGCACTATGGCGCAATTGACATACGTCTGCTGCATTTGAACGCACTATGTTCTAAGCTGATTGCTCTGTTTTGGAAACAAGTGCACTATTACTGAATGACATGCACTCGGCCGATTTAACAGTACACTAAGCTGAATTGTCGAAATCGGTAGCGCTATTACTGAACTGTGTGCACTATTTCTATATTTGGCCATAAAAAGTGTAGTGCGCATTATTCGTTGGGCGCTTTCAAGTTCGGCGTAATATTTTTCGGCTTTATTCAATCGAATTAGTGTTGAAAGGCGATAACAAACATTATGTAACACTCCTGATCTTTTTGAGCCAGGAACGAAGTTATGCAGCCGATTCAGAAGCCCCGAATGCCACGTGACCGCCACGTGACCGTGTCAACGAGTTCTTAGAGCGAGACTAAAGATAAGTTAATTCCTGAGGGGTGAAGTTACATTTGAGCAGCTCTGTGACAAAGTTTCACGGTACTCTTGACACACAGATAGGGGACTTTCAAAAATATTTTCCCAATCTAACAGCGAATTCACTTGAACATCGCCTAAATTGCTTTGCGGGACGTCGAATAGCACACCACATGACAAAACCGTGCACTATGGCGAAATTTACCTACAATCCACTGAAATTCAACACACTATCTTCTAAATTGATTGCACTGTTTTGGAAACGTGTGCACTATTACTGGTTTGTAAAGTCTCTTTTATCGAAAGAAAGGCGGTCTTGGATGCTGCGGGGGTACCTATACCCTACAAAAAATTCACTTAATTCCAAAAACTCATTGGATTTTGATTTATTGCGCACTGCTGTGCAGCTTATAACAAACTTTTCCTTATAAAAGTTTGGTTTTTGTTTTATCTAAAAAAAAAACTCAAATTCATGTCGACTTCGGGCGCTGTGGGGGGGGGGGGGGCATTTGCCTCAAATGCACCCCTCCCCCCCCCACCTGGGCTCAATCTTATAAACGCCGTGGAATGGATATGGCAGCACTGGCTGAAGTTCAGCTGCAGAAAACGACTATCAAATGTGTAACGCAGATGCGTTACATTTTTTTCATAGATGAAAGATCTTTCATGCTGAACTGCAAGCTGTGCCACAAGCTGAAACACGGCCATCTGCGAGCGCCGCACAGACACGGTCAGCCGGCTAAATCGGCTGTGATACCCTCTCTCCGTCCCAGCTGGCGTCCACACAGACGGCGCAGTAGGCTCTGACAAACAGGGGTCCTCTATAGATGACCACCCCACTTCATGAGAACCCGGATCTGAAGCCAACAAATAGCATACCGAAACGCGCCATTCTGCCAGCCTCGAGCCATTAATCAGTTTAGCCTTTGGAAAACAAGACTCTGTCCCACGCTCGGCACCCCGCCAGAGAACAAGGAGAGGGGAGTGCAGACCGGCCCTGATTTGAACCAAAACAAGAAAGGGGAGCGGAGACCGACCCGGGTTGTACGAAAACAGGATGAAATGGAACTCGGTCGCCAACGACAAAATATAGGACATCTGGCCGGACCTGACTTCAAAACAAGGGGAGCAGAGGGCCAGGCCCGCCACCTGGCGCCTCAGGCGCCGTGAGCGCCGGCGGCGAATTCCACCCGGTCGCTGCGTGAAAGGGTGCGACTGCCATGGCCGGAGGGGAACCGAACTTTGTCAGCAAATCACGAACTTTCGAGGGCGGAGCCGAGTGCAGCTTCTGAGAATGGAGGACGGAGATTGGACAAGGTGATGCTGCCCGGCCCTCTGAAGTATGACGTCATCAGAAGTATAAGTTGATGAAACGGAACTGAAAAGCTCTCGGACGACGCATTCCGCGCTCTCTGGCTCTCTCTCGGACGACGGATCCCACGCCGCTCTTCGCTCTCGGCTCACATCTGACACCGTGGACAGCCCACGAGAGACCAGCGGCAGGCATCACGGCGCCGGCGGCGGCTCCGGCCGCCTGGCCGGGCGCTGGACGGTCACGACCATCATGTCAGCGACTCCATCTCAAGTAAGGTCACGCGGTGAACACGGGTGCGCACCTAGTCCCTAAATCCTCCAAGTAACCCCCCCCCCCCCTTTCGTTACTGCTATGTGAGCCACATTATATTCCCCTTTTAGGTGTCGTCCGCAATATTTTAGGCCATTCAGCTTAGGTATTTAAATTTATTCTTGGGACTTTCAGTCTAGGTAGCTTAATTTCACAATTCGATTTCGATCAATTATGTAACTGTGCGCGTAGTGCGACACGCGTGCCGACGTGGGCCCTCTTCAGTCGTCTGGCGCCCCGTTGTGATTTAAGCGGACGGAGGGGATTATGCACCGTGGGGAGTCGGGAAAGGGACGGGCGACTGTGTACCGCACCGCGCGGCTTGTGGGGCTCAGTTGATGGGCGGCCTGGGCCCAGAATGTTTCCTTTAAATTTGACTTGTAAGGGAATTTAAGGTGTTGCGTCGGAGTATGTAAATAAATGGGACTTGTAAATATTGAAATACGAGTGTGAGTAGTGCTGAAGGGGCAGGGATCGGAGGATGGAGCATAAAAGGCCATATGCTAACCCACAGTCAGGAAAGAGGTCGTTTCCAAGGTGTCCGGCCAGAGTAATTTACAACGATCAGTTCTCTTTATCTGTTGAGTTTACACAGTGCACAAAGCGATTATACACAACACATGCAGGGCCTCCCTAGCCTAGCCGATACTGGAGCTTCTCCGGTTGACTCCTAAGTGCCCTTGCCAGTGGATTTCCTGGCACTCCATCCTCCCCAAATTATCCCACGGTCCAAACAATAGCGATTACACACAACACCCACAGGACCTCCCTAGCCTAGCCGATACTGGAGCTTCTCCGGTTGACTCCTAAGTGCCCTTGCCAGTGGATTTCCTGGCACTCCATCCTCCCCAAATTATCCCACGGTCCAACAATAGCGATTATACACAACACACACAGGACCTCCCTAGCCTAGCCGATACTGGAGCTTCTCCGGTTGACTCCTAAGTGCCCTTGCCAGTGGATTTCCTGGCACTCCATCCTCCCCAAATTATCCCACGGTCCAAACAATAGCGATTACACACAATACACACAGGACCTCCCTAGCCTAACCGATACTGGAGCTTCTCCGGTTGACTCCTAAGTGCCCTTGCCAGTGGATTTCCTGGCACTCCATCCTCCCCAAATTATCCCACGGTCCAAACAATAGCGATTACACACAACACATACAGGACCTCCCTAGCCTAACCGATACTGGAGCTTCTCCGGTTGACTCCTAAGTGCCCTTGCCAGTGGATTTCCTGGCACTCCATCCTCCCCAAATTATCCCACGGTCCAAATGATAGCGATTATACACAACACATACGGGACCTCCCTACCCCTAGCCCAACCGATACTGGAGCTTCTCCGGTTGACTCCCAAGTGCCCTCGCCAGCGGATTTCCTGGCGCTCTACCCTATCCAGCGGTCCGAATATAAGGAGCACACATAGACCTTGCCGCACACGAAATATTTGTAACTTTACCCCACATGGACACTGGGGACACTGCAAGGGACGGAACCGGGGAGATAGATGATGCACGTCACGCCCCTGTGCGTGGAAAGTCCACCGACGCGGCCATGGGTTAGGAGGGAGATAAGAAGCGAGTGAAATGGAATTGAAGACTGTACACGTAGAGGAATCGGATTTCCTGAATGAAGCTCAGCTCGGGTAGACCCCACTTAAATAGTAGGCCTCGCTTGGGTAAGCCCTGGATACGTGCAATAAGTCGCGAAGTGAAGAGAAAGGGTGAGAGCGAGTTGAGGATCGATTATTGAGGATGAGTGCATAGCCGACAAAGGCTAATCCGTTCGGTTGCCGGCGCGGGCCCCATAAAGCCGTGGCTATACGGAGACGATGCAGGCAGCCCGGAGGGACCTAGTGACCCCGCCCGGTTTTAAAAGATAGGTTAGGTCCGCTATCGGTCCATTGAGTGATCAGCGCAGGATGACATTCGATAAGTGACGTAGGTAGTTTCGGAGATGGTTAGGACCCCAGGCGTCCCAGCGAGGAGACGTATGCCGCCGGTTAAGTAATGTCCCGCGAAGAAACGTGTGATGCTGCAGGACGGGGGTGAACATTAAATACCAAAGCATGCGAGTCGGGTGATCGCGGTAAGTCGGTACTGGCCACCCCGCTGTCAGTCGATTTACTCCGGCCGTGCAGCGGTCATTTCGGTTAGGTCTGTGACGACAGCTTAACTACCAGCAACGGATAGATAGGGCTTCGGGCACCTATAACGCTGGTAGTCGTGGATTGTGTGAAGCCAACGGAGGCTTACCCGTTCGGTCGCCGGTGCTGTTCCAAAAGCCGTGGCTATACGGAGACGATGCAGGCAGCCCGGACGGACCTAGTTACCCAGCCCGGTTTCAAATTTTAGATAAGCCCATTGCGGGCCGTGGTACGCTTAGTTTTCGTTTTATTATAGGCAATTTGGCATAAACTGGTAGTCATGGATTCGTGTAAAGCCGACGAACGACTAACCCCTTTCGGTCGCCGGGGGCTGGCCCGAAAACCGCGGCTATACGGAGACGACGCAGGCAGCCCGGACGGACCTTAGTTACCCAGCCCCGGTCTCAAATTTCAAATAAGTCCCCCGCGGAAACCGGACTACACAGTGCCCTGTGAGCCGTAGTCTCGGAACCGCTGGCCGAAGACATTTATGTTTTTTTTTTGTGTAGGTAGTTCGACATGGTGATGGGACGGACCGCAATAAGTCACGTAACGCGAAGGTCGAGTGCCGAAATATGTGGTGGGTCGTATCTCTAATTGTGTAGCGTGAGCATTATGAAGCGTTTGTCTGATGTACGGAACATTGTGGTTATGAAGGGATAACGGTTAAATGACATTTAAGGCCAATGACTCGATAACGACTTTGCGCGCGCCCTAGCACCACCGGGGGAAGTTATAGGAAAAAGGGGAGGGACCGGAGATGGTCAACTCTGGTAAATTACGAGGTATAAGTGGACGAATGACATGGTTGTAAGGGGATGGATAAATGGACGAATGATTGATGCATATATCTGGTGGGAGATGACCCTCAAGCTAGGAAGGGCGCTGTTGTTTGAGAGTGGGACTTTTTGTTAAATAGAGTTGATTTTCTATACCAATATGATCGAGGGTAATTGATTAACATTTATCATTATCTCCCATTCCCTAACCCTGGCCTATGTGTTTCCGATGATTGATCGCCCCGAGGTAGAGTCTGAGTCGGAACGAGTTCGCGATGGGCTGGCATACAGAGAAGGGCTTCCATGGAGCGCGCCGACGGAGCTCTCATCTCACTACCGAAAGATACTGCCCGGTTAGCCCCGCGACGCCGCGAAACCCCGCTACAAATGCAAAATGGTTTTCACGCATTTCAGTTCATCGCGTAATTTGACGGTCTAAAGAATCATTTCGTTGACTCAGATTAATCTTTGTCAGCACTGGTATCACTGTGAATCTTACCAACTGCCGTAAATATAATAGTACGGCATATTATAAGATTGGACCCTGGATCCGCCAATGTACATATTTCTCACGAACGAAAACAAACCAATTCATTTTGATGTTCATGTAGCGTTCTGTTTTGCTGGGTGCTGACATCTACTTAGATACAGCTACACGATTACCAACTTGCATATAGTTTTCGGTTTTACCTATCATTTATTAACACACCTATCAGCAGCACAGTGTCTTGGGGTCATATATAACCAGTACCATCGGATTCGGCGTGAAAAATAAGCCATAAAACATGTGTCGCACGCCCATGTAGCAGAAAGTGAAAACCGTGACCTTTCATGACCTGACCTTACCTTGACCCGTACTTAGTATGACCCCTGTACGCACATGGTACACTCGGGGGCAGATTGATGTTCCACCACTCCCTACCCATCGGGCTCCCATGGCTCAGCACTGGCTGCTGCCAGTGGCAGCACTGGCAGCACTGGTACGGGCAGGCAGTGCTGAGCAGTGCTGAGGGCAGGCAACACTGGCAGCAGCCAGTGCTGAGCCATGGGATTGCCCGATGGGTAGGGAGTGGTGGAACATCAATCTGCCCCCGAGTGTACCTTCACTAGGCCTTTGGCGTCATTTTGGTGAGTTTTGAGCAGCAGCTATCGATTCAGCTGTCCGTAAGCCTAATCACGCAAAACCCCAGAATTTGAACTTTGACCTGATCTTGACCCGAAAGTTGACCTCAATCTTAAAACCTTAAGAGTGCTTTGGGAAGATCTTGTAGAGACCTTTCGAACGCCGCCTCGCGGGGCTCGATACGACCATTGGTAAGTATGGAGCATAAGTGTCGGGACACACGTCCACAAAGATCCGTCGATGAGTGAGTTTCCTAGCAACTAACCTGAGTTCCTGGGGCCGGCGGTACGCCTTCTACAATACCGAGGTCGACCCAACTAACCTGAGTTCCTGGGGCCGGCGGTACGCCTTCTACAATACCGAGGTCGACCAGGAAAAGCTTCTGGCTCTGAATGGCCTCCTCGATGGTGAGTGTCTCAAGGAACGGCCGCAGCATGGTGTCGTCCACGTTTAGACTGAAACAGACCGTGTGGGATGGCGATATAAAACGCTGAGAGAGTACCGCGGGATAGTAATACCACTTTTGGGAATACCGCGGGACTGGAACCACTGTTGGGGAATACCGCTGGACTGGGACCACTGTAAGGAAATACTGCTGGACAGCTATACCACTCATGTGTTGGAAACCTAGATCTCATTTTTATGACCGACTTCTCGTCATTGTAAATTGGATTGATTTGACCTTGTTTGACCTCCAAGTGACGTCACAGGTCAAATATCAAGGTCATCAACATCCTATCTTGTGCATCTCGATGAGCTCTTCCGAATGCCGTTTGAATTTTCCCGATCCGGCTATTGGTTGCGGAGACATACGACGGGGGCCTTTTGCCCCCCCCCCTCTCCCCCCCAACAGGACGTGGAACCTACCAGACCTCAACGGCGCGCGGGTTAACTACTGGGCCGATCACGCTGAAACTTGGCATGTTGGTAGGCACCCACCGGGCAATGTATTTCCATATGTCACGGTCGGAGTGCTACTGCGCACGTGTAGGGGTTGCTTCCACATCTCAAGAACGGCTGGGCCGATTGCGCTCAACTTTGGTTTGACGTCGGTTAGTAGGGTGTCTCGCACAATTCAGTAGGAAGTGTCCTCTCCGTCTCGCCATTCCGCACGTGCAGGGCTCACTCAAGTCGCAGCAAAAGGTGTCTCGGTGGTGGGATGAGATCCCGGGTCCGTTTTTGTTTTCATCATCCACATTGCAGACCTTTGGTTAGGATCGCGGCCGTCACCCCGTCTAGTACTTACTTGTCGGGTATTTTGGTGCAGAGTTTGATCAGCACCGGATTCACTCCCTGGAGACGCTGGATGCCGAACCACTTGTCGCTCTTCCAGTGCAGCATGCCCTGTGAGCAAACAAACAAAAAAACAAAAAAAACATGGTTTTATACCAAAATTGTTGTAGGCGAGCAATGGTAAATTTGCGCATTATTGTATTTTAACTAAAAAAATACAATAAAAAGGCCACTCGAAAAAAAGAAATAAAAAGGCCACTCGAAAAGGCCCTCGCCAGGCGAGGGCCTTTTCAATAACACGGACGGCGAGAGGGGTATACAGGGTTTTTCAATAACCCTGTAAATTTGGCGAGTTGGTACGACCCCTCCCCCTCCCTCCCTGGCGATTGGCTCCTATGGCACTTAGAAACGCCAAAGTTACAGGGTAGGTGGTTCCATAGGAGATCACGCCCCCGTGAAAATTTGGTGACTAAGTAAATACTTAGGGGGGTTGTGGCCTGTGTGTGAGTGGGGGGATATAAGTGCAAACATTTCTCTAAAACATGTCAAAAGTCTTTCGCTTCTAACTTTTTACCTAGTAAAGATAGAACAAAAATAAAAGCATCAGTGAGCTCAGGACGTCCGTGCGCATCGAAAGATATACGGGGTGTTGCAGATAAATTGGAACAAATTTAAACTCCTCTAAAACTGTTATGTTTTGAGTGACTAAGACAATTTCTTGACATACTTACAGGTTAACCCGCGCCCCGCTGGGCTATTCAGCCATACGCGCCCTGCTGGGGGGGGGGGGGGGCAGATTCTGCCCCCCCTGTCTAACTTCCGAACCGATGGTCGTAGAAAGACGGGGAAAACGGCAATCGAAAGCTCTCAACAAGGCGGATCTTAAGAGCCCAAATTTTTTTGCTTAAGTAGGTCAGAGGTCAGGTCAAGGTCAGGTCAAGGGCACAAAATGCAAGTTTCTACAGTATCGGCCTTGCACCGTAGTTGCCGAAGAATGGACTGAGACTGATTGCCCAAAACGTGTTCTTAGACTACCAAGACAATATCCGTTGCACACAATGTCATTCAAAGGTCAAGGTCAAGGTCAGGTCAGGTCAGGTCAGGTCAGGTCACCAAAAACAAAATATAGAAAAGGGCATGTGCGACACATGTTTTATGGGTCATTTTACTCATGGAATTCAATAGGCACACCCAATAAGTGATATGGACCACCTCTGGATGAATTTCAGGTCGAGGTCAGGTCAAGGTCAGGTCAAGTGAGGTCAAATTTTGAAGTTGGTTGTTAAGGCCTAAAAAGGTGTCTATCCGATGCAGTTTTTCACGGCGAATCGAATGGTGCTATTTTTGTTTCCGTACGAGGTCTAGAACTTCCAAAAAAAATCATTTTTCAAAAAAATTGTGTGTCGTGACGTCATAAAATTTTGAATAACTCCCACATTTTTGAACCGATTCTTCTAAAAATTGGTATGTAGGTGCACATAGACCATGTCTTTGACATATATTCCGGTTTTTTCGATAAACTCAAAATTTTGGATTTTATAAATATTTTTTCCAAAAAAGTCAGTTTTTTGGAAAAATTTTGGCCAAAATCCAAAATTTTCAAAAAACCGAGATAGCCATTTGATAGACAAAGTAGAATCACGTATAACCTTTTTATTACGTCTTGATTCCTTGAAAAATGAAGATGTTAGCGGCGTTTGAAATTTTGCCGTTTTTGAGGCGAAAATGGCGAACATGACGTCACGAAAACGTCAATTTCTCAAAAATTTTCCGACGGATTTCGCTCAAATTTTCAGGGAACGTGTCAAATTGATGTATGATAAGGTACTGAAGGTTTGACGTCGCTGGCGTAACGTGTTTAGAAGTTATTGGCGAAAAACGGGAGGGGCAGATTCTGCCCCCCCCCCCCCAGCGGGGCGCGGGTTAATGAATACTTTTCATGTTTATGTAAGTTGCGTGGTGATTTTGAGTCGGCTGGTCACAGAACGTGGGTTCAAGCAGACCGGCTATCATTTTTTTTTACCGCGCTGACACGCATGCAAAGTTTTCTTTATGCCTCATCAAATGTCTAAAAGTAGTGTGTATCGAACAGATATAAGCCTTGGAGGAAGAAGGATATTGACTCATCATCTTGCACTGACACCGGCTGCTCCCTTGGTTTCCAAGGGGGTTTAAAGGGACCCTCCCACCTTCAAAAAGTTTATGAATTGGCATGAAAGTGATGTCGCTCGGTTCAGAAACGCGAAAACGAATATCTACCAAATTTCACCGAAAAATATTCACCGGTTTTCAAGATATTAGACTTCTACTTTTGTTTACTTTTTGGGATCTCCGCTGTTCCTAGCGACTTTATTGGAAGCAATAGTTTGGTGCAGCTTAAAGTGCGGCACTTGTTGCGCGCAAAGCAGCATATCCACCGCGTGCTACAAAACGTTTTAGGCAAACATTTAAAAATCGTTAGATATCTGCGCTGACGACACACATTCAGAGGGGTATTCCTATGCATTAGCCCCTCTGAATCAAAATGCTGCAATTTTGAAATTCAATATTTCCGATTTAAGGCATTTCTCGATGTTGTGAGTGCCGAAACCGGTAATTGTGAGCCAGGGACCCCATTTTGGCTACTCTCAATCTAATGTTAAGGTGGAGGGTCCCTTTAAAGGCAAAATTCAATGAAATCAGAAGGTCCCCGCGAAAACACTTGCGCGAGCTTACGGTGTAAGCGGCCGCGCCATGGGAAAACGATATATCAGCACCTCATACGTACTCTTATGCATTAATGCCTATTAGCCTGTTAGCCAGTTCAAGTAGCTGTGCCGTTAAAAGGATTGTTTCCTCTTGAAGGGACTGGAGAAGCGAGCAAGCGCGTGCATATATTTTCGTCGATTGTATCTCCATTACCGAATGTAGGAACAACGCGCAAACACCATGTAACATCGCAGCCGGCCCAGAAGACGTGACCTTAGCTCCAAAAAGTATGCAACAGTCATCAGTGACGGCGCCCCACGCGGACGAACCCGACCCCCACCAAACACGATTTGGCAGCACTGTAAAGACGTCTGCTGGGCGCGAAGTTTTCCCTTCACCATAGGGTTTACACACAAACTGGTCAAAGTTTGAGCCAGGATATACTAGTCTAAAAATGCAAAAAATGAACAAATTTTGGCATCAATAGATTCAGCATTTCATCGTGTGCCTCAAACCGTCCATCATTTGGCCTCAAAGGAGGTAAAATTGTTCAAAATCGAAGTTGAAAAGATGCTTTCTGAGCACATAATTGGTAGCAATCACGTGACCTGCTATAAGCAGCTTATCGATAATTTACAAACATAATTATTAATATGCTGCTTTAAACAACATTAATAATTCATTT